>NC_052136.2:10706816-11006817 GCF_016086655.4 Lepeophtheirus salmonis | reverse complement strand
TTAATTTTCTATTAGTGATCCCATGAGAAGATTTTGGTATTCTTTTATGCTGATCGAATTATTTCTACATGTAGAGCGAGGATGTCTGAATTTGAAGCAAAAGCCCCTCTAGCCCTAGTATTACCCCCAGGAGCATCCACCTGGCCATACTTGTATAGAACAATGAAAAAAAATAACAACAGATTTATAAATCAATATTATTTATGCTGGGTGTAAATAGGGCATGAACAAACTGAAAAAATATATTTATAACCATAAGGCAGTGTGACAATCTATAGTTTCATTCATAAACTAATTGTTAAATTTTTATTGTAAAACCTCATTGAATACAATATTTTTTGTACTTTCTGTCAATTTGATTTAAATATAATCAAACTTGCATCCCCTATTAACACTTTTGAAAATGCAAACAATAATTGACGATCAAATTTTATTAAATACAAAGTATTTTTTTTCAAATGTTCAAATGTGATTTATTTATTGTTAAAGCCATTGGTAACTTGCTATGTTCCTTCTTCGACCATCATGAAGATTTAAGATAGGTTGTTTTTCTCAACAAAAGCTTATTAATTTTTATCCATCTTAAGTTGAGTAAAAAATGAAAAAGTTAAATCATTCATACGCTTGTCCCAACATGCTATAAAAAAGTAAATTAACCTTTAACTTTTAATGCGTGCAAATTTCACGTGATATCTACCTTAATAAGTGGTGAATAAAATATATAATGAATACTGATTATAGATCTATATAGAAGCTAAAATCAAATCTTGATAAAATGATATTGAGAATATAAAACTGTATATTTTATTTAATAGCACCTTATTTCTAAAACTTTTTATTATTTATACATCGGTATTTACTTGTACTTATTATTGTAAAGTAAAAAATGGATTAACATAACTTGAAAAAAGTAATAATTTAGTTTATTTAGCGCTCAATATGGCAATGTTTAGTATCGATGGTCACGTAGCCTTTGTCAAAAATTTCATCTCTATTTCGATTCCCCATAACATAATATATCAACTTTTCTGCCGATAAAGAATGATCTCCGGCATATCCACAATATTTGTGTCTAAATTTTTCAAAATAATGACAAAGATCTGTGGATCTTTTAGATGGAATAAACTCAACTAAACGAAGAATGTTACAATGTCTCATTAAAAGTTGTGCACCAATAAAACCAGAAGATGGAATATAATTGATAATGGGATACTTGACTAAGGAGTCTAACCATTTCCACATATCCCAAAGTGAGTTATAGTTGATCATGTAAAACTTTTCACTCAAGTCATTTTCTCTTTTTTTAAAATAAAAATCAAGAAAAGGTTTTTGAGTTTTGATCCAACTTTCAAACCTCTGGTTTAAAAATGATCTTTCAAAAGTTAGTAATTCTGTTTTATTAGAATGGTACAGTATATTACTTATATCGAAGAAATTGTATATATTTTTTTTAAGAATCATACTATTTACGATTCTTAAATCTGTTTTAGATCCAACATCCACTTCAAATCCCTGTGTCGGAGCGTGATTCAGCCTGAAATGAGATGAATTAATTTATCAACAAAATACTTAAAAATAATCGAATATTTATGAAATAATAACAATAAATTTTTGTAGTATCATAGACCATTATTCATCGTATCTCTCAAGTTACTTAATGAAAACAATTTCAATCTATCAACGCCCATAACACTAAAAAGAGGCAATAAACAAAAAAACACAAGGAAGTTTATTATGTTTTGTATATAAAATAATTATATTGAGACATATAATTATATATATATTAAATGTGAATATCAGTGTGTGTGTTTGTGTTTCAATCATGGCCAAACCAATAAATATAATTGTCTGAAAGTTTATATGTCGCTTTTTAAGGATAAAGAAACAGCTCTGGTAACATTTTCTTTGGTCTTCGGGACCATGACGACCTATAAATAGCATTTTTAGTAGTTCACCTGTACAACCAGGGAACCGGAGTATATTTTGGATATAAGAAGAGTTTTTTTATGCTCAGGGAATTGGCATCGGAAGAATTGAATCTGCCTCAGGGACCAGCAGCCCACAATACAAGGTTATTGGTGCTTTGAAATCTGGCGGTGGTGCAATTTAAACTGGCTTGATGCCCAGTACTTAACCTGTACAGCCGAAGAGCCCAAAATCCGTGGGCGGGGGTGTATTCTAACATATTATAAGTGTTTTTTTGTACATAGAAAAACTCAGAGCCGGGGTGGTATTTTGGGATATTAGGAGGGTTCATTGATGTCCGGGGAAGTGTCTGTGAGACTGAGTCATTTGTATAATCCAGAAAAAAAAAATACATCATAATCGTTTGAAAGAAGAGTGTCTATATATTATTATACACACTTACACTAATAAAACCAATATGAAAGTATTTATAAAAATTTTACTGTCATTTTTTGTTTTGTTTTCTATTAAGCAGAAGAGATGTTAATTAATTTTAATTTCTTAATGTCCCGGGCAACGCAGTTCAAAACCCCATTTGTAATGGAATACGAGGTGCGCTCAAAAAGGGAGATGGTTTTTCAAATTTTGAAGGCAATTTATATTGGGTATGCTCATTTTTTTATTTTTTTATGTTAGTACACTCGCCATGAACAAGTATTTACTTTATTTGTTTATTGTTATTTATATAAATATTTTTTCTTAAAAAATACGAAGTCTTTTTCTTTTTGAATACACCTTGTAAAAGGAAATTTATAGGTAATTATTAAACAAACAAAATAAGATAATTATATGTAGTCAATAAAATTTTATTTTTTCATAATCTTTTAAGTTCCATATTTTTGTAATTATTATAGTGATTGTACTTGATCATGTTAGTTAGCTTGAATTATCTTTTTTTTATCAAAATCTTTGAGTTCTTGTACACTTTTTATATATTTCAATTGATTTTAAAATAAAAATATTATTTACGTAATTTATTACCCAATTCAAAAATAAAATTTCATATATGAATCTAGTTATAGTATGTAAAGGTCAAAAATTACTAATTTTTCACGATTTTGTTTGGAGGAACCAATATATAATTTATTCTCGAATGATACACGTGTTGCTTTCATTCAATAGCATAAAGACACAAGATTACGTTATTTAATTAAAACAGATCTACTATTTAATTAAGTAAAATAAACTAACGTGCATTCATCTAGTATTAAAAATAACAATTTTTTTTTTCATAACTAGAAATTAGTAAAATTTTGGTCAAGGGTTATTTTTAAAAAAATTGTATTTTTCTACCTGGCTGTTACTCGCCTCCCATGATATTTATAGATAACATCATTTAGTAGTAAGTACACTCCCTAGTGATCCAAACACTTTGCATTTTATACTCTAACAGGATATAACTTATTAATTAACAATAAAATTTCAACAAAGTTAATACTATAAATAGATGTGTGTCTGAGCTCTCTTATTAATTAATGTAGCGTTCTTAACTACAATTCTGTGGCACCTACTCCAGAGAGTGTCTTCTGTTATGGCGTCCCATTACTTGCTGATAGTGTGTTTGAGGACCGCGGTGTTTAGCTGACAAATACCGCAGGCCTTCTCCTCGACATGCATCCAAAAGGTGTAGTAAGGGGACATCAGGGCTTTAGGGGGGCCAAAAGTGTGAAAAAAGAGTTCGAAAGGACTCAAAAGACTCATTCAAAAGATTCTTGCAACGGATGAGATGGGGTTCTTTCATTGTTGGTGTCAAAATTGGCCTTTCCACCTTCATAAGGCTCTTTTCACCCATTTTTTAATAGGACTCTAGACAGTTTGGTCTGAAATCCTGAGATCTCTTACATAGCCCCTCATGGACTTGCGGGGATTGACTTGGGCTGTTTTCTTTAACTCCTCCATGCCCAGTTGGGTGTTTTTGATAGAGCCCATCTTCCTCTCCAACATTTCCGATTTTTTCATTAATTTATTAAGATATTTGTATTGAATACCTCTAATGCCAATATTTTTTCTTTTTCCTCTTTGGCTCCTTTTTTATCTAATTTTATATTTCATTCTTAATGCAATTATGACTTTTTTCTCGCCAAAATTGAATCAGAGGAAGGTAAAATAAGACTTTTATAATTTCTAAGTAGCAGGAAAAATAAATGTATAATCATGATGATAACCCTAAAATTTCTATTGTAGAAAGAGATAAACAAAGCATACAAACAAAGAAATACTTATTAAAAAAAATGGGAGTTGCAAAAACCCAAGAAATTTACAAGTTAAAAAAAATACATATAATTGTATAAATAACATGTACTTTAATTGAGATAGCCAGTTCAAAACCTACTCTTAATATAAACCATTCCATAATTCTATTCATAGGAAGTACTATTTAAGAGAATGTAAAATATAGGGTTGTAGTAATTGGATAATTCCTTTTTTTTCAAAGACTTAATTGGATAATCTATAGTAGGATAATTCCATGTCAAGTCAACCAAAATAAAAATGACACCAAACCATCTTCGATTTGGATGATTTTCGGCAAACAAGCCCAAATTTATAAGTAGATTAAGTGTGCAAAATTTCAGCAGATAATTTTGTGAGTAGTTTCTGAGATATAGATACTTGTTTCAGACCAAAATTTTCAACTCCGTTACTTTTTCTTATATATTTGTTTGTCCAAAAGAGCCTCATGAAATTTGGTACTAAGCTATTTTGAAGTATGAAGATTCGAAAAATCAAGGGAAAATGAGAAAATTTAAATAATCGCATTTTTTTTTTTAAATCTGAAATGTACTAGCCAATATTTGATCAAGAATGAATAGGAAACTTTGGCAATATGTTATAAATAAATAGGGGTATCACTGTGCCAAAAATCATAGCTAGTATGGAGGCCAGGGTTGTCAAGGCATCAACTGGATAAGGAGCCATCCATACACAGCTCTTTCTCATAGTCTAAGAAAGTACATTGACGCACATAACGTATAGATATATGGTATATATAGATTGTTATATAACCTGGACACTTTAAGTTTCATTCCTGATAAGTGATTTCTTTATTATTTGTGAGTCCCTTTTGTAATTTGGAATCAAGTGGAAGATTATTCTAGATTTTAAAGATAATGTGCTTCTCTTTTCTTCATAGTTACTCTATTCTACTATTGTATATACATAGTTATTGCAAACTATTATGTAATTATGTCTTTAAAAATATAAGTGATTTCTTAACTTCTTTAGATTTTATTGGAATATTTGAATGTCGTTGCATTTTCCAAGTTTATTCACTCACGAATCACAAGACAAAATTTTCTTATTCAAGTCATCATATTCGGTTATTTTAGAAATATAATTACATTGAACTCTATATTTAATATATTTAAGATAAATGACAAATTAAGATCTTATTGTTAGTTAATGCATTTCATATTTTGTGAATAATATCCACTTACTCTTTATATATAATTAATTTCTTCGCTATAATGATGGTTATATTTATTTGAAAATTTATGTTCTAATTTTTATTTATTCGTAACAACTTTTAATCTTTTTTTAAAATCAATTTTAGTCACGTAATTGTCAGATGGGGAAAAAATCCTACTAATAGAATTGTCGGATAATAACCTAAAATATTATTATATTACGTATTAATACCATTCTTTTGATAAATTTTAATTTCCTTCTCAAGTGACTCCGCTGTGACATCATCAAAATAGCTAGTGCAATTGTAAACAAAAGCAAGTAAATCTTTTATCGACATACCAGTCACCTTGCCAGTTCTTTTGGAAACGGGGCATAAGTATTAAATAACTAATTACTTCGTGTATTTATCAAGAAAAAAAAATTATAAAATAGCCATGACGTATCAAGGGAGAAGTGGAAATCGAGAGAAAATACATAATAATGTAACATTGATACACTTTTTTTTGTGTTAGCAAGGTAACGTTGTGTTGGCTGTACAAGTTTTTTATATTCTAGTTGTAACTTGTAGAAGCACATTTTACAATGGCATCTGTTGTATATCCACACTTGTAATACTTTATTTTACTCTATATACAGGTGATGATGCATTGAAAATAAATATGTTCTGACAATGTGAGCTATATTAATATTAAAAAAGAATTCATTGTATGAATATTTACAAATATGATCGAAACAAATGAAGTTAAATCACCATACCTCCTATTTTTTTTTCTTGTTCATAATGTTGACTATCGTATGATAATTGGTCTCCATAATGAAATTCTCTTAACTTTGAATGTTATACATTTAATTTTTTAGTAGCCAAATTGTATACTGCTATCATTTCCAGTCATGTCATTCTTTAATTCTCTTCAGAGAGGCTTCACGTTACTTTTTAATTTATTTTTGTATTAAATCATCCTCAACTTTATTGATTTTTATCATAATTGATTTAATCCATCTATTGGCTTGTAATTGAGCGGAATAATTCTAAGTTTTCTATAGTTAGTCAATGAAATAAGTATTCCAATACAATCTTCAACTACAATTACATCCTTTTTAACTTTACTTCCCTCTCCGATTTTGAAACTAATAATAAATATGACGTTTGAGTTTTATAAGAAATAAGTGAAATACTTGTCCAAGTTCTTCTTACTTTTTATGAAAAAGTTTTAGCCATTGGTTTTTTCCTGATTTTGCTTCAGTAGGCAGAATAGTCTTGATCCTAAAAGCTAATAAGGATCTTTGATATATTGAGAACTATGGACCATTAACCATGCAAAACTGTCTTTATAAAATCTGTTCATATGTAATTGCAGCAGATTCAATAATATCACAAACACCTACATCCATTCTTTTCAATATGGTTGAAAGGGTAAACTGATAGCTAACTTTTCAGCACAAATAGAATGACACGACGATAATGGCCATTGATTTTGCCAATGCTTTTGATTCTCTATCACACGAACACGTTGTTCGTTCTCTATATCGGAAAGGATTTGGTGACTTTATGATAAGGATCTTTGGAGCAATTCTAGCAGGTTCCCGTACTGTCCTCAAATATGGAAACCTGGAGAATTTCTTAAGAATAAAAGGGGAGTCCGACAGGGTGACCCTAAATCGACATTTCTCTTCAATATCGGTATTAATTGAATTCTGCAAGAAATTCATCGAGATATTCAAATTGTTGGTATCTCATTGATTTTTTAAATAACCTCGGTGTCTAAGTTAGGCTAATGACTTTACTTTAATTGTGTGAGGGAGTGTCTTTGACACCATTACGCCAATTAAAAGAGCCTTTTAACTCTTCTCCAAGGAGTTGCCCTTTCCTCAGGATTAAAAATGAGTCAAGAGAAAACAAATATTTTGAGTTCCTATTCAAATATCTAAATATATCAAACTCCTAGGATCTTGGGTATGGACAATTGGAAGCCGGAAGAACAACACAGAGATTCTTAAAAGTATTGAGTGATCCTGAAGCCTCTTCAGGAACTTGAATTTGAACGTTTGGTACAACATCATAGTATGGAACACAATGTTGTTCCTAGAATGATACATCTTTTAAGAGTAATACCATTCACTTAGAAAACCTTTCAAAAAATAACTGTTATTAAAGATTCATTAATCGAAATGGACAAGAAAAATAATATTTCCTATGACAGAATCCATGCTCCATTGAGGAACGGAGGACTATCCTTGATAGACCTAGGCGAAATGTGGAAGGTCTTAAACTTTCAAAGGTTCAGAAAGATGTGGAAATGCAAGGAACCCTGGTTCTATGTCATAGATAATTTTCTGAAAGAAAGGAAAGGCCACTTTATGGATAATCCTTGCACAGGTTAGAAAAAGGTATTGCAAACTCTGGAATGTTTCTCCAACCGAATGGGAAATTTCTGCAGAGCAAGCAGACATGCATCAATGCATGCTGAATTTTCACTCATTTGGGAAATGCCAATTCGTGAGCGACTTAGCTTGGTAGAAGTAAGAACTCTCTCAGCTGAGATTGCCGCGTACGTCGATTTTTCGAGCTTCCTCATAGATAAGATGACTAAGCAATACTTCAAAACTATTATTGTACTATATAGAGTTGTCCAAACACCTTTTATACCTTTCAAAATGAGAACCTCAAGTGCTACCACTCAAAAAATTCCAAGGTGTGCCACAAAATAATGTATGAAACCGTTCATAGACTATTTAGTCAGAAAAGGCATAGTAAAACTGAGCACAATAGCATCAAAGCTATTAAAATAAATAAATATCGTCCACTGAAAGGTGGCTTAAGTACTAACTTCCTTCTGTAACTTTGGAAGTAGGAGCAAAAAAAAATTCCAACCAAAGTGAAACCACATACCATCTTTTTTGGAATTTTGCTTATCTAAAGGAACTATATGACGGGATTTCCTACGAATTACTTTGGAATTTTAGAGCTACGATCGGTAGAGATGAGATGATTTCTCACTACAATGGGAAGGGAGAAAAAAAGGTTAATTCCATAATTACCAAAACTCAGCAGATAATTTATGCAAAAAGATCAGCAGGAAAATCAAATATCAATGGCATCATCCCAGTGATCAAATTATTAATTTAAGTTTAAAAAAAGGTAAGTTTTGTTTTGATCTTATCTTCGGCTGTTGTTATCTTGTTTTCGGTTTTGTGTATGTATAAATATTCCTTTTCTATTTAATAACTGCGTCAATTTTATTATAAATATTGTTGAGACGAGTTTTTTCTCTGATTGTTTTACAATTTCAATTTTCTTATAAGTTTTGATCACTATGAAGATAAAGTAATGCCAGTTGGCCGAGTAAAAAAATAAATATTAATATATATATTTTACCATTTATTATTGTCTTGTTCCTTGAATCAAGGACATATAAGCATCGATGATATTCGACCATTTGTATGAGGATCGTAGTTGCGGTTCATCAGATGTTAGTAAACCACTATATTCTTTAATGAGACCAATTATACGCTCAGCAAGATCCTTAACATTTTTTAAATGAATTATTGTATCAAAAGCTAGTTGGTATTCATCTCGAACCTTTCATAAGTAAGGATCTGTCTCGAGAAATTTCTTTTATAGGTACAGCCATAGTTTTTTCTAACAAGGAACACAAGATCTCGCGGTCCTACCCTTCTTTGAATTTGTTGTGTGAAAGCATATGCCTTGCATGATCACGTATGGAAAATTTGAAATAAATAGTAGTGCTCCAAAATGTTATCTCAGTTTAAAATAAAATAAGGCTTAATTATTTTACTTATTTATTAAAATTTGGCAATAAAGACTTTTTGGATCAAGTAAAGATAATAAAAGTTTAATTTCTGTACAATGAGGATTTCTTCATACTCAATTTATTAAATTAATTTAGCTAAAAAATTCTTCTTTTTTTTCGAAGAAAGGTCAGTAAATATTTGGAAAAAGTTCAAATTTATCGTAACATAACGTGTTTATTCCATTTCGAGTAATAAATTAAGAATTGTCAATAATTTGGGACATATAAAATATAAATGGTTGTCATTTCTTTTATGAGCAGACAGGGGGAATTACAGAAAAAAATTTAACCTATGGTAGTCTTTGCTTTTTTTGACCAATTAGCACAAAACCTTATTAAAAAAACTGTAAAAAAATTTAATAGCAAATTTATTTTGTTAAATTACTTGTACCTTTAGACTTGTTGTAACACGAATTTAATATTCAGGTCAAATTAAATTTTTTTAGATCGTAAATTTCATAACTTCGGAGCCGTTGAGCTACCTCTAAACATTTTTCAAAACCTTTCAAAATAAATAGACAATTTTTAAGCCTAAAAAAAATCCAGCCCTCGAAGCTCTACATTTCTCAAATTAAAAAAATAAAGCTCCACTCTAGTGGGTATAAATTGATTTTTTTTTCTAATATCGGTGATATAACTACTTCTGTTTGTCTACAGAGTATGAATATTAAATCTGTATATCATATATGACAGTTCATGTTGATGGTTATTTTGACATTTTGATAGTTATTAACTAAAGATACGGAAACAGTTTATACATAAAAGTACGTAAATGTTATATGTAGTAAAAATACATCCATTATTTTTAATTGATTTTTTCCATTAATGTTTATGTCCTTGAAATCAAAATAGTGCTTGCGTCATGAGGTCGGCCTCTACGATTTCCATTATTTTACCCACATTTTCGTTAAGGGTATTCATATCAAATTTGACATAAAAGTTACCAACAAAGAATCAACGAAACCAAAATACCACGTGATTGCCTGTTATAGTATCAGGTCAATAGATGTTATTCACATTTAAGCCATATGGCTTTTTGTTTTACACTTTGTCGAAGAAGAGATGTAAAATATGGCCTACTTTATCTTCGCGTGTGCCCATCTTCGACGCCCCCTCAAACAATACTGAGTCAAAAATGTTATAAAATACATTTTTAGAACAAAATATAATGTTTCTAATGCCATCTAATGTAAACCGAGTACAATTATACAAATTACTTTAGCCATCTTTTGAAAAAAAAGGCATTCCTTTTTACCATAGCTATTATATCCTATAATTATATCATATCATAGCTATCTATATTTTTGGTCTTCTCCTTACTCAAAAAAAAAGTAATGATTTAATATTTTATACAACCTGATTACTTGGGTAAAGTATGTACTTATTAGTTAGATAACTTCTCGGTATTCTTCTCATATTTTCCGTCACGTGAAGTTTGTATACATGTTAGGTTTGACGTTATTAACCCTCTAATTTAATTTCTAAACACGATTGAGCAGGTTTATTCATAGAAATAGTGATTACATAGATATATGTATGAAAGCACTTAACATAGTAGTCCCTTGACAGTAATATAGCTTAGTCAAGGATATTTAGTTTCTATAAGGAGGATTTATTGTGCGAGTATGTTGGAAAAGATTTAGGAAACATGATTCTTCAAGTGATATTTTTATATAGTAAGTATTAAGGACGCAAAAATAACATTCTTAGAAACCTGGATCATTAATTTCAGAATGTGTTAATAACTGATAAACTGCTTAAAGTACCATTCTTAAAAAATCGTTTAAAGAAGTGATATTTGAAATTTAGAATTTGCATTGTTAAAACTATAAAAAAAATACGAATATCTAGTTTAGTGTCAGTCCTTATTTATTAGGAACTGTCCAGTCCTAAGACTGGTCGTATCAGTCTTAGGACAGGTCCTTAAGGCGGTAGGTCCTTTAGACTGTCAATACTTTTACTCATAAAAAAATAGAGTTACGTCATCAAGGAAAACTTTGACTTAGTTTTAGAGTATATTCGTATATACAGGACTGAATGGTCCAGATCAAGACTGAACTGGACAGGAATGGAGTCTTCAGTCCTAAATGAGGACTGACACAAAACTTCGAATATGTATCTGATTATTCACTACTCACTTATCAAAAGATATAATGTCACAAGGAAACCTGTGCCGTACAATTGAATATATAGATTCCCAACACAATTTTAATTTTACAAATATTTATTTACCTTACAACTAGATCATGAGCGTCAATAAATGTTCCTAGTTTTGATCCAATAACTGAACCAGAATTTGAAATAAGTGCACAAGTATTAAACCTCTTATTGTTTAAAAAAGGCGCAGATGGAAATAGGTGATCCTTTTTCATTTTTCTAAAATTTGTATCCCCTTGCTTATAAATTAACACTTTAAAACTTTTCAAAGCATCACAAATCATCTCCTTCTGCTCCATTACGAATCTTTGTTTAGGAGTAAGATTCTTCTTTATATTAGATGAAGATCCTCGATAAACTTCATACAGTTTGTAAATAACGTTTCTATGGATGTCTCGAAGATCAAAGTTGAAACTCTGCAGTTTCTCAAGTTCTAAGATGTCGTCATACACAATCCTATAGTCTCTATATTTTTCAAAGGTCAATTTTTTTGTCTTTAATTGCTGCTCCATGAGTTTTCTATGATTAAATAGAATCTTGGCTCCATCAATGTTAATAGTTGTGATTGTTGGGAAACAATTGTTGTATAAGAATATCATTAGAACAGTAATAGCAACAAGGAGGATAAGGTATCTCCTTTTTGTATGATTACAATTCATGTTGGAGATGAGTCGATATAATAAATCTATTTGAACATAACTTCAAGTTATAAAATGAACAACTGTTTGTAAATTTGTCAAAAAAGAAAAAGGAAAAAAAATAATACAATTAACACCTGCTTCCAGTTGAACAAAGTAAGTTGCCTCATTTTTTGAATTTACAATGAGACTTGATTTATATTTAAGCAGCTAAACAGGAACAAACATAATAAGACTATATAATTTAAAATACATATGTATAGAATGATTATAAAGTGAAATATTATCTACTTTTTTAAGTTATAAGAAAATCATGGATCAAAGATGTTTCCATTGTAGAAGCCGTTGTAGTTGTTTCTCAAGGGAGTGACAAAATTTGCTCTCTTTAAAGTAATCCATTCTTATTGAGTTAGCTATTTACTCTATTATAATGAATTTGTAATTTGAGTACCTTTTCACATTAAACGATTAGTCTTATTAAGCATTAACATCTTAACCATATAATTCTAGAAAACTCTTAGTGAAGGCTCACGCCTTCCAAATACAAATGGTGTAGAAGAACTGAGAAAATACGACTATGACCTAACATAAGAATGTATAACTTTATCAAAAAAGAAGGCTCTGGTAGGGTTGATATTGGAATTAAATCATTTTATAAAATGAAATTCATAAAAAGTGTAATTTATAAATGCCTCCATCACAATATTAGTCCAGTCTATCTTCCATGAAGGAGGATACAGGAGATTGGCTCCTCTCCTCTACACTTTTTCTCAAACTCGTCTTTCATCTATTTCCTTCACTTCTCCTGCGATCTTCTAATTTTATTTTTGTGAATGATTTTACGTTAATGTTTTATTAAATTAATTAATTACTCTATTTTTATGATATTAAGTATATGCAAATTATTTTGAAATAAGTTTTGGCTATGAATTTATCAAATATTTAATTAACGGGGTTAACTTGAACTACTTATAGGGCTCAATTATGATATATCAATACCAAGTATCATCAAATCGTAAACTTATTTAACTTAAGGTTAAGTTATATTTAAAATTTCATCATATTTGAACGCTTCACATGAAGGACAATCAATATAATTCCCTTAATATGAATATCTGTAAATTACATAAAGAAAACCAGTACCGGAAAATATAGAGAAAAAAAGCACATTTTCTCTCATTTTCAAAGTGAAATTTATATAGCTTAGGGTTATCTTATCTTTTTGAAAATTACATTTTTGAAATACACTTGAAAAAACAACAGAGTTAAAAAAACACTATTGGCTTTTGATTTTCAACAAAATGAAAAATACGACTCGATCTACTACCTATATATTATTGATAGAGACGTAGTTGGATTGAACACTTGTGTATACTTATAGAAGAAGCTAAGCAACGCTGCGGAATTTTTTGGAAGTTATATGTGTAAGTACTCAGTGCATTCAGATTTGAATTAAGGATATACATCAGAGTAACTCTTATCTATATTCTTTTTATATACGGAGTTAGGCTTGTATCATATGTGTTTTCTCCTTCCCAACCATGTCAGGGCTGCTCACAGTTAGTTTAATGAAACACCATGACAGCTAAGCTGCTCTACTTTCAAACATTCTTCAAATTGTCAAAGTTACAACGTTAATTTTTGTTTTCTTTTTCTCCTCTTCTTTTTTATGACATACCGGGGTAGATATAATATTCATCACTTGGCATGATACTAGAAACCTTTAGGCTATGACACATCATAAGTCAAAAGACCATTCGTAAATTTTTTTTAAGAAAAATTATTTATGAGATGTACTTAGTCAAAGATATACCTATATAAACACATAAAATTCCCTTAATATGAATACCTATAAATTAGACATAGAAAGCCAGGACTGGAAAAATATAGAAGAAAACAAGAACAAAAATTTCCACCGCTGCGAAAGGTCTTTATCAAATAACGTTTCTTATTGCCTTCAAATTTTAATTTTTTTGGAATCCTTTACCATACCTATATATAGGTATGAAGGGTTCTAGGATGTTACGCCCCGGGTAGTTTTGCCCGGGAATTTCTTCCCTGGGAAGTTTCACCATGGGAAGTTTTGCCCTCATAAATTTATTATAGCAGAAATTTATGCTATAACCGGATATAATTTAAGATTTAGAATGAGTTTTCTCCTACAATTGACGTCATTTTTAATGTATTTTTGCATTTATTAGTGTAAAATGAGTGTATTTAAGTCAATTTTAATTTATTTTCAAATAGAGCATATTAAACATGAATGTTGCACCTCTTTCTAAAGAGTCCGAACGGAATTCTTTACAAGCCGTTATATTTCTGATGAGAGAAAAGACGAAGAAACTCTATAAACAAATAAATAATCATTTGATGAAGTCTTAATTAATTATATTTCGCAAAAGCCTGCTGATTGGAGACTTTTTGGGAAGGAACTCTACCAATAAGGAGCACAACCAATCTGGCAACAGTAACTGCATCATGAACTTATTAGTGAACCAACAGATTGCCATCAGCGATCAGATCAATGACTCGGACTGGTCGACAGGGCATCTAGGACAGATCCGGTTGTACAATTTTTACATGTTAAAGCTGAAGCAGGCCTTTTTCAGGGTATTAAGGAGCACTAGTCCAGTAAGTCCTTGGGCCTCTTCTAGTTGTTCAAGCAGGTTGTGCTTCTTTTAAGACGAGAAGATCTCTGTGGAAGCCAAGGTGTCACATAAACGACAGGTGGCTTGTGTAGGATTCCAAGGATGTGCTTCTCATAGACAAAACTAAGTAACTGGCATCTGTGAACGTCCTGTTTGTCTTCATCCAGGAGGGGGCTAGGGGCATGTCACGCCTCATATAAAGCTGGGATTGTAGAGTCTCTCAACTCCTTCAATTGCAGCTTGAATAAAAGGTACCAACAAGAGTGCTCACTTTAACTTGGGATCCTTGAGACAACGCAGTCAATCTTCCTCTCCTCTTTTTTCACCTATTGCGCTCAATCAATGTAGTTTTAAATTTGATTCAGAACTAATTCAGTGTCATAAAATGTATCATGTAACTCCAAACAAATCTTTTTATGCCATCGTAAGGTCTTGAAATGTAATTGCATCGTTTACATTGGACTCCTATTAGAAAATGTATTAAGTTTTATTTACTTTTTCCTACTTGAATGCAGTTTTGTTTATTGAATAAACGATTTATTTATAAATGCTTGTTTTTATTAGTTTGTTCAGCTCAGTTATAAAATTGTTTAAATAAAATTCACATTATGATCTGAAAAAAAAGTCAAAAATGCTAGATGACTTAGTCCGAGTTTTCCCCAAGCACGACCATATATTAATTTATAAAATCCCTTGAGCATACTCAAAACTCAGAGTCTGTAAAAAATTCGTTGAAACCTCGATACTTAATTCTAAAAAGGAATGAAAAAATTGAATCCAGGAATTATCTTTATTTATAAAACAAAGTTTATTTGTAAACATGTATGGATGTTTGTATTTCTGTCCAGTGTACAATTGAAGAGTTGAGCACACCCTCATATTATTCCCAGTGTCATGTTATGGGCCAAATTTACACATTTTTTAACTTTAGACTACAAAAAAAAAAAAAACCTCTTATTGAAATTTTCAGACTTAAATTTTCTTGACTTGTCCTTAATGTACCACAACATTAGAGATAATAATAAAAATATTTATTACCATTAAGTTTTTCAAAAAATAAACTTTTGTTCCATAGTAAACTTATGGATCCAGTTGTAACTGGATCATTTTGATCCAGTTATTCTAAATAGTATTTTATGGTATACCATCCATTTATCCACCTTATAAAATATTTATAAATATTCTCTTAATGATGTAATATGATCATTTCATGTTGACATGTATACACAATAAGAGTACTGTAATTTAAAAAAAAGAAGTTAGAGATCAATATATGGGGCGTTCAAAAAGTCATTGACTACCTATATGACGATACTTAAGAAGTTTATTTAGTTCTAATCCAATTTTTTCATTTATACTAACTAAAACTGGATTTGTTAAGTTACGAAAAATGGTGTAACAATGTCATTTGTTATTTTTTGACAAAAATTGCAGCAAAAAATTGCCACGTTGATATTCACCAGCCATGGAAAATTTGATATTAGTAAGAGATTGAAGGTCAATAAAAACATGAATTTTTGGGCCAAGAAATTTCGTTCTCCCTTTCAGACTCACAAGGAGTTGAAAAGAAAATCAAAGATAATTATAGTCAATTCTTGATCTCTTTGATCATATTAGAACTAATTAGAATAAACTTTTTTTAATAACTTTGCCAAAATTTGCGAGAATTTGATGAAACACTGGTGTCCCTCTGGGTGTGATGGGTAATTTTTTATTATGTAGAAACAAAATACTAAAGTTACGCTATAGAAATGAATTTTTACCATTTTTTAATTATTTTGATATTTGATATTTTTATTTATAGTTCAATCAAGTAATAATTCTCCTATGAAAAAGTTTGATTTTCTATATTTTTGCTTGTACAGAAAGGTACATCTATTTATTTTTTGTGCTAACTCCGGTAAAGGTCCAATTGTCCATTATAACAAATACATTTTTCTTTTCGTTGGTCTACACGATTGGAGCACCCTCTTACGCCCTTCATAAAATTTAATCAGACTCTTTTTAATTATAAATTTGAAGTCAAGCAGCGATAATTTATTTGGGTATTTAATGTTATAAGCGATATAATTCTTATAGCATAGAATTGTGTTGATGACTGAATCTTTGTGTTAAGAAACAGTTATTCAATCTATGAGATCGACTCCACCATGCCTTTGTTGTAGAGCTTAACATTGGTAGGACAATAATTTTTGTGAACCTTTTGTTCAGATAAACTATCAGTGTCTTAATTTATATTCACTCTAATCAACTTTGAGATTTTCATCAAAGTGAAAATTTCGAAGTATCATAATAAAAACATGAACGTTGGCTTCAAGAGTCAATGAAGCATCTTTTGCATTTGTTTCTGTGGTAAATTCTTCATAGCTATAACTTAAGTATGTATTTGAATCATATAATGAATTGTCAATGTCTTCTTAATCAGCACTGTCTGCTTTGTCTAAAATGATATAATTTTGGTTACTATTAGTGCTGCTAAAAAAGGTTAAAATATCTTCTTTTATGTTTTTGTTTTTTTTTCATTCATGAACAACTCTACATTCAATAATAAAGTATTTATAAAAATATTTGTATGTACAAACATGTATTAATTGCTAATCAGTCTACTAATAAAGATTACTTTAATATGCATACTCAAAAAGGACAAAAACCAACGAAACATGTCTCATCCTGAATAAATTTTTTAAATCTAATAAAAAAAGAAAGAAGATAACTTTCAAACCCAGAGGAACACCAGTGTCACAACAATTTTAAACTGCCATAACGTTTGCATTTTTCATCAAAACATTACAAAATTTTCAACAATTACTCCTTATACTATACAATTAAGACAAAATTTAAATTATCCATAAATAAAAAGCATATGAGAGGAGAAATGTTATTTTATGGAATTCCAAAAAAAATGACAGTTTGAAGACTCATATAAGACTAATATAAAGTCCTATGGTAATTTTTTTTTATAAATTCTAGAGATCTACTATTACTTATTCTAATAATTTATAAATATCTTAATATAATGAATATGCAAGGACAAATGAATGAAAATACGGGACACCAGTGTCCCGTCGATGCAAAAGGATTAATACATGATAAAATTCGAATATACTTTTTCCAACGAAGTTCCTATTCTGTATTTGCTTATAAGTGATATTTTTAGACTTTCCCTAAAATGGTAAAATATTGTGCTACTTTTGTTACAAAGAAATACTTAAATGACAAAAATGTTATATAGCTAGATAAGCGTGTTGAGTTCCATGAAGAAATCATGATCAGACAACGTTCCACCTACCAAAAAAACGAATAAAGAAATTAAAAGAATAAACTCTCAATAAATAGTTGATGTCTGATGTCTTTAAAATGTATTAAGAATAAATATATAAACAATCCATTATATTTGTTTGCTTGATAATTTCAGTTCCATATTTGTTAATTGATTAAATATATTGTTAATAATATCACCTTCCTAGCTAAAACTTGTGTTATTTATCAAACTGTTTCGCTCATCAATAAAATCATGTTATTATCATAATGATGGATGGCAGGAGAAAAGGAAATAGGGAGACCTGTGATTCTCTTCAGTCTATGTATACTATTGAATTAACGTCTATTAACAAGAAGTAAGAGTCTCTGAATCACCCACTCATGAAAACAATTAACCAAAAAGAGAGTTGATTATGTGGAAAGGGAGCTGGATTGTCTCAAACAATGGACTTACTATGATCTACGGGAGAAAGATGACTATAAAAGAAAACTGATCATTTATGGTCTACCGTAAGAAATTGAGTCAGAAGAGATAATTGTAGAAAAGTTTAGAATTGCAAAATGTAAAGTCAAATACGCATTTCGTATAAGGAGTAAGCAGAATGGATCACCCCCAATTATAGTGCGGTTAGTTGATGTCCCGACCATACAACTTATTATAAGCAAGAAAACAAATAAATGAAGAAAACAAATAAATTTGAGTTTTAAGGCATGCCTCACAAAATACCAAAGAGACGTCGAAAAGAAGGTCTATGAAGATTTAAAATAATGCAGCAAACCCAGACCTCCTTCAGCTTGTAAGGAGGTCTGGGAAGATAAGAATCTCAAAAGGAAAAACTAAAGATATATTACATATATATCAGGAGCTTATTCCACAAAATCCATTCTCTTCAAATGATTATTGACAACCACCAACTTTCATTGATCTATATCACCGAAACTTGGTTATATAATCCTTTAAACACAAAAATCATTGAATCCAACTTTATTCTAATTTATCGAACGGATCGTAACTGAACCACCAAGTCCATGATATTTTTTTTAAACTGTGTACAATTCAAGTTCAAAATTTGAAATGCATGTGTGTATATAGATCCCTCAACTCTAATAAAAAAAGTTAACCCTTGTGCTCTCTTCTTTCATCAAGGAAATGCAAAACTCAAATATTGTGGGCGGGGACTTAAATATTCCTGCAGTTGACTCAAATACTCCGAGACCTTATTGTAACTCAGTAAATCTACTTATCCCACCCTTCCTTGACTCCTTCCTCTATCAATACATCACTGAATATCCACACATCAAAGGAAATATATTAGATCTTGTCCTCTCTAATTTATCATTTAAAATTATGCCAAAGTCTTGAAGGAGGTGCCCCTTTCAGATTACTACCCCATTGTTATTGATACTGATTATATCGTCAAGTTGAGAAAGCCATACGAACCACCCACCAACACTCTAGATTTTAAAATGGCCAATTAAATATCAATCCCATTCAAGCTTGTTATCCATTGACTGGGTTTCAATCGTCTTCATCCCGAATACCTCACAGAACATGGTAGTGGGTGTCGAGGATATGTGGTCTAACTTTTGAGACATAATTCCCTCCCTTATCGATAAGTACGTTCCCAACAAAGAGCCTCATACTAATAAAGACTATGCAAAAATCAGAGTATCAAAGAAGAAAAGAAAATCCTGCTGTCAATACAAAAAATTCCAATGTCCTCAAAACTTAGAAAAGTATAAAGCTCTCCAAAATGCTGTTAAACTTCTGGTGTCTTCGAGTTGACGTAAATTTGAAGATAAATTGTTAACTAACTTTGATAAAAATAACCTCAAGCCTGATTTCTCTTATATGATGCACAAATTTGGGCCGCGCAATATGATTTTTAACAAATTTGAACAGAATGACGGTACTTGAAATACCGATAACCATAGTATTGGAAATCTTTTATACAATTTGTTTTCTTAGTTTACTCAACAGAATCTTAGACTCCCAAAATTGATGAAGCCCTCCCAAATAACTGTCCTCGCCTATCCAAGATTTTCTTTGCAGAACCAGTTGTCCTACGGGTATTTCTTCTCTCAATAATTCTTTCTCGTCGCGTCCTGATCGGATCTTTTTTTTTCTTCTTGAAGAAGCTTAGTAACGTTATTTATTTCATTCTTACTATAATATTCAACAAGTCGATGCAGGAAGATTACAGAATGCCAACCAACAATTATGACCCCCCTCCCTTCCACATCATTATTATTAAGTACTTTAATGTTTTATGCACCTAAAGGGTTAGTAAAGATAATTCGATGATTGAAAATGTCGATAATTTTCAAAAAAAAAAAAATTGACAAATCCACAGCTTGGTGCCGTTTAACTGGGAAAAAACCAATATTATCCCAATATACAAGAAAGGAAAACATAAGGATGTTCGTAATTACCGACCAATTTCAATCACAACCACCCAAATCTCTCGACAAATGGAGAAGAAAATCCATTCTATAGGTATTCATAATTTTTTTTGGGGTACTAGTGTCTCTCTGGGTTTGAAAGGAATTTTTCTTCTTTTTTTATTAAATTTAAAGGAGAAGAAATGTGTCTTTGGTTTCTGTCCTTTTAGAGTATTTATATTAAAGTAGTATATAAATTTGCAAGTAATACATGTACATACAAATATTTCTTATGAATACTATTTTATTACAATGTAGAGTAGTTTATAAATGGAAAGAATACAAAGAACAAGATGTTTGAACCTTTTTAACAGCACCATAAAGGACCAAATTTATAGCATTTTAAACGAAGCAGGCATTGCTAATCAAGACGGCATTGACAATTTATTATATGATTCTGATATATAAGCTGTAGCTGATGAAGAGGTTTTTACAGAAACAAAGTTTAATATGCTTCATGTACTCCTGAAGCCAACATTCACGTTGTTATTATGATATTTCAAGATTTTCACTATGATGATAATCTCAAAGATGATGAGAGTGATCAAGCATATTAGGTAAAACCACTCAAAGTCTATCTGAACGAAAGGTTCACAAATTTTTTGTCCTACAATTGTAAAGCTCTACAACAAAGGCATGGGAAAGTCGATCTCATTGGTCAAAGAACTGCTTCGTACAACTAAGGCTCAGTTATGAACATGATTTTATCTAAGAATAGATATATTATGTGTAAATAGCTTATAACACTATATGTTAACGCTTATAACATTAAATATCCATATAAATTATCGCTTCTTTACTTCAAAGTTGTTATTGTTAAGAGTCTTATTAGATATTTTAAAAGGCGTAAGAGGGCAATCCAATTGTCTAGACCAACGAAAAGCAAAAAATGTATTTGTTATAATGGACAGTCATCGTGGAAATTTTCCAGAGTTTGAACAAAAAGAAAAAGATGTGCTTATTGAAATAATAAAACTGTAGGAAATCGAACTTTGGTCATTTGTATGGCCTGTAATCTTGCTTTATGCCTAGTAAAAGAAAGAAATTGATCCGTGGTGTTTCACATGTAAAGCAGTCGTTAAATTTTTATTAATCAACTTTCCATTGTAGAATTATTACTTGTTTGATGAAAAATAAAAATTATATCAAAATTATTAATAAATGTTAAGAATTAACTCCATGTGTAACTTTAGTATTTAGTTTATAAATAATAAAAAAACTATCATTCACACACTGAGGGACACTAGTTTACCATCAAATTCTGGCAAATTTATTTAAAAAGTTAATTCGAATTAGTTCTAATATGATCGAAGAGATCAAGAATTGACTATAATTATTTTTATAACACTAATACAAATACAATACAAAGTATACAAAAGTGCAATAAATATTGTAAAATATTTCTGTGTCGAAAGCTATTATAAGACGGAAATGATACATGTCTGCTGCAGGAATTATATTAGTTAATAGAACATAAATTTAAGGATCAAGAGTTTGTGCAAGAAGTTTAAATCACAAAATCAATTCCAATAATTTAAATCTTTTAAGATTCATAGAAAAAACAATAGAAGAAAGAAGATACACACGATACTAGGGAATGGACAGAAAATAACCTCCCCGCTGAAGATTGTAGAACATGTGCAAAATTACTACCCAGACCTCTGCTGCTCAAAGAAAGCAATCATAAAGGAAACAGTACCAGAGAACATAAGGAAAAAAAAAAGAATTAAACAAAAGAAATATTTACTGATAACAAAGTGTACAACACTAGGTCGGCTTCCGATTTTTAATTCCTTGAGCCATTGGCAAATACTAATTACCTACAATATAGCTTTTTTAAATCAAACTATACGGATATGGAACTGTCTCACGAAGAGGTGAGAAGAACATCTTCACTTTGAGGTTTTAAGAGACTCTTAAAAAATAATCCACATCTACGATAGTTCCACACTAGAAATCTCATGTGTGATTTTGTTTTGTTTTCCATTTTGTCATTAAATTCTATCAAATAATTTTACTACCCTATTGTAAATCACAATTCCCACTTGTATTTCATTTAATTTTATTCATACTATCTCATTTAATTCTACCACATTATATCATTTCATTTTACCATATTATTTTAACAAATTTTATCATATTGTTTTATTATACCTTTTCAGATTTGTTTATTATATTTTATCATGAGTTGACATTATTGGGCTTTCTTTTTAGACACTAGTCGAAACCAAACAAACAAATGAATAAATTAACATAATTATTTATGTAACTTTTAAAATACAACGACAGTGGAGAAGATAAAAATGTTACTAGTGACATAATACAGATAAACTCTTGTCGAATAAATATTTGTCAAATAAGTTCAAGACTGATCAAGATTAAGAAGAGCTATCATCATTTTGAATCAGGTTCTTTCAAGATAATACGAATATAGTTCATTCATAAACTACTGATTCTCACAAAGATGAGGAAAGTGACCAATATTTATTCTCATGAAGGTCATGAATATTTTTATCTAGGAATGATTACTTTCTAGCTCCTAAGTAAAGACAATAACAACGGTCAACATCTCCAAAGTACTTATCCTCATTCAATTAATATAAATATAAATACTATGTTTATCGAAGCCCTCTGATCTCTTGTGCAATGGAAAGAAATAGCTATTTTTTAATATTTTGTTGTAAATATTGGAGCATTTTTGAATTTGATACCCAGGACTCATACTTATCAATTTGACTTTTCTTTGTTTATGTTTATATTTAATGCACACTTGATGATATCCAGATGGTCCCTTTAAATATATTTAAATATACTGAAATCCATTTTAATTTATTTATTTAGTATCTGCACTATAATTGTTTTTATTAAGTTAGGAGTTTCAATGTAATTATTCATTTTAGAACCCATTGGTTGTGGCTAATATCAAGTTATTTTTTTTAAAGTTTATAAGATTCCTTGTTTGAATATGATTGAAAATAAGTAAAAAATAGTGATTTCCGTACTACAAATACAATTTCATTTTTTTAAAAAACTTGATTGCAGAACATTGAACATACAGATACTTAGCAATACTAACTTCAATATTAGGAAAATTACAATATAATAAATTATACAATAAAGAGACATAAATTTGTAAAAATTTGCTTGAGGAAATACATTATTCATATTTTTAAAATTATTTATTCCCTATTTTAATATCGGGGTGATTACTTTGATCAAAAATACAGTTGCTTGATTAAGTTTTTAATATTATTACAGTTTTAAATAATTACGGTGAACTTTCAGCATAAAAATAAACTTCATGTACTTTGAGATATTTTGCTTTTTCTAAAGTTACAACAAATGAAACACACATAAATTATACATGGGAGGACCTTTCAAATTCCGCTGTGGAGTCTTCTCCAACAACTTTGGTCGTACTTCGATGCTGTTGATGCTGCAAATTATTAAAGCAGCTAAACAATTTTCTGCCTCTTCTGCTTAAGTTTTGAAGCACCCATAGAATTCATCGAATGTTTCCGTACACCCTTGTTTTCTTCTAAATAATTTGTATCGAGTATCTGATATTTGTCTTCTCTATTTTAGGTATTCATTAACGGTTTTCATTACTTCAAATAAAGTCTTATTTGTGTTTGCCAAAATCTCAAATGAATGAATATGATATGTCCAACTTTTGTGGAAAATTCCGGTTAGTAACATGTTCATAATAGTGATTTTTCCTCTTGCTTAATTTTTTCCATCATATGGGTAAATTTATAACATTATTCCATGCTTCTAACCATTTAAGGAAGTCTGAATAATTAATTTCGTCAACGGTTTGATTGGATATTATTTGTTTATGAGTCTTATTTCGTATTAACAGGATCGACCTTCGTATTGGGTAAGTTTAATTCCAAATATTGATTCTTCATGTATACCTTGTGCATCAAATAACCTTAATTGTCCTTCTTTCGACCTCTGGACTTCGGAGCTCCTTATAAGATGTTATCCTTGAATTTTCTTTTAAATAGGACTTACTCTTGTATCTCAGGTCTAAAAATGCTTAGATATGCTTTTAAAGCACTACCGTCAGTGGCATGTAATGATGGGTTTGACGTTTTTTAATTAACTGATAACCATATTTTATCTTACATTATTTTTCAGAATACATTTATATATAATTATTTATGCGGAAGTTATATATTTATAATATTCATTGGCAAATTTTGTCTTGTAGGTGAAGCCTAATTACTAGAAAAAAGGTTCATGAAGAGACGATTTCGTAAAAATATTATGAACCATGAAGAAACTCACAATCTCATAACTATATTATGTAATTCCTTAAAAAATGTGTGTTTTTTTTAATTTGGTTTAATAAGAGGTCGTTCCTTCATACTCAATAATAAAGACAAACTGCAATTAAAGTGAAAGGAATAAAATTAAATCTCGTAAAAAACATTACCTCTTTTTTTTGACAAAATTGAATCATACTCGATACATATTTGCTTTTGTTTTGAAACTTAGCTGCTTTTAACAGAAGGTAACGAAATTTTTCAGACATAACTATAACTCTTGCAGTGTAAACATATAATGGATAATTAAAATTTCTTTAGAAATAACCTCAATCTCAAGACTAATTAGTCTATAAAAAGGTTCAAAGAAGGCCTTCTTTTTTGAAAACTGACAAATAATATCATCAGTTTAAGCTGAGTGATACGTCTTAAAGCTTTCCACAAAACTTTTGGGAGGTAGCCCAGAAAGGAAATATGTCAAACAGAAGAAAATTAGACAAATCTTATTATTTTATAATGTATTTAGAGATTTTACTATTAAAAATAACAGTGTACTATTCTTTTTCTGGATTACAGGATAAATCAATTATAATTTTCCTGTATATTTTAGGTAGAACATGACCTAGCTGAAATAGCGCTCCCCCATGTTGTCTCCTTGACCTTTTCAGAGCCTAAATATAGCTTCGGTGAAATAACACCTCTAGCCAACTTTATTCTGCTTCAAACATCCAATTGGCCAATGTTGACAATGCAGTAGCTATATAAAATAACCAACTTTACGTTATCCATGTTGATACAAGTCGCAAGTTCAATCCGTTCAGATATCCTGTCTTTCTTAATGAATTCCTAGAACCATAATTTTATTTTTAACCGAGCATCTCTGAATCCTTCTATGGAGTCCATTCCTCCAATAGGAGGACTGCTGTTTTCTTTTTATTTCATTCTCAACCTGACATTTTCTTGTATTTTGTGAAGAACAAAAGTAAAATTTTAATCCTCTTCTGCAACTGCAATTCCGAATTCCCATCCACATAAATATTTTATATGACTTAAAGATTTTTTTTCTTTCTAAAATTAACTCCCAATCCAGATTACTTGCGCCTAATATCTTAAGCCAATTCCTCGATTGCAGCAATAAAAAGAAAGGGAGCCATCGGTAATCCCTGTCTTGAGCTCTAATCGTTGATATCCAAACCATCCCCTTTCTTTGATATTAAACGACTGTAACTATTGAGACAGACTTTGACAATTCCCCAAATTTTTCTATAGATCTGCCCAGTTTCATTAAGAAGGGATGTATTTCTCCCCAAAAGTTGGAAACAATGAACCTCCCTCTTCAATTGGGATCTGAGGCTTTGAATTCCCAAAAAGCTGTAGAATTTAATTTCAATTATTTTATTATCTGAACTAGGTTCCGGGCAATACATTTCAATCTTAATTCTTGAGAGAAATGATGGAGAGACGAAAGCATGATCAATTCCTGAAGAATGTACCCCCTCCTCCAGGGAACTATTTCCTCAGAAAATGTACCTGTTGTAAGATTTTTTATAGAAAAATTTAATTACTTCTATAAAGAGGATAACTTTTTGCATTGAAAATAACATTAGTGAGGGGAAAATATTAAATTGATATTTAAATTCATAAATATTTATGGATTTTAAAATTCATTTAGCCAAAAAATAAGCTAAAATTCTTTTTTATAGGGAGATGTTAACACCCCCATAATTAATTAGATAATGAAAAAAAAAAGAATAAAGAGCATGCACATCAACCGTTTTTAGTTATGGAGTAATACACATTGCTCTCAGTAGACCATTTTCAGTTTGCTACAACCACTATTTTGTGCAAATATTGAACATAGGGTCCTTTGTTTTAAAGCTTTATATTCTGTACCATAAGATGGGAGCACTATGACCTTTTACAATGGTAGTAAACTAGATAGTCTCTCTCTCTCCTATAGTATATCTATATATAAAATATAATATCCTTGTCATCTCGTTTATATGTCTCTGTTAATAAGCTAATACGGAATACATTCCACTTTAGTACTCCTTCTTATTTTTTAACACGACACACTGAACTTTAGCTATATAAGTTTGTTCTTACAATGCTATTTTATCAAATCAAGTGGTATCGCATATTGACCATATGCTCAAAAATGACCAGAACAGGTAAAGTACATTACTTCAATTTATACTAATTTTTTGATAATATTTTACTTATTAAGTATGGAAGAACTTCATTATTTGTGATAGAAGTAAATGTATTTTTTGGAAATTTATAGTTTTATACCAGTGTCCCTCCACACTCCATATATTTTTATCACTCTTTAATTTTTTTCTCTTTTTTCCACTAATGGCTCTCTTATATATGGACTTTTCAATTAAATACCAAGGAAAAGGAGCATGACCTTGAAATATTTTAATGGTCTTATCTCAAATAAAAATGAAAAAGAGTATTATTGAAAGGAGTCTTTAAATTGAATTAAAGTTAATGCATTCAAATATCAAATGAGTTAAGTTCCACTTGTCGGTTCTCAAAGACGATAAAATCAATAAATTGCGACTTAGTTTAGGGTGATTTTCCTTTTTTTAAATTATTGTGTCACAAAATAAAATAAACTATATAACTAAGAAGAAATATAAAATGTTCGAATTATATTACATTATAATAATAAAATGACCATCTTTTCCTAGATATGTGCAATGCTTTTCATACAAATCTGATATATCTTATTTGGCTTGCTAAACCATCAAAATTTTAATCAAAATTTCAAGGACCGACAGTTAAGGACCGGTCTAAAGTACCCTTAAGACTGGATTGGACATGGCCAATTAAATAAGTACCGACAAAACACTAATATTCCCTGGTCAATTTGATTTAAAACATTTTTGATGACATTATTTAACAACAAAAAATATACACTTGCATTAAAATATTGTGACACTGATACTCATTACTTCAAGAACAATGAAATAGCCATGTATTAGCCGAATTCTTTTCTTTTTCGACATAACAAGAGTTTTTATTTTTAACAATATCTACATGATATAGTGTTACCATTCGCTATGAAAGATTACAATACAAAAACACACATCACCGAGTTTGTAGATCAATTTATGTCTTTTAAGTATAAAATATTGTTAAAATTAGACTTTTTTTAAAAAGTATTCAAATTTCCTCATTTTTTATATTGTAAAGTAAAGACATATGCCTGTTTGTATCAACTTGAATTAGACTAAAGTTTAGCTTATTTTTATTGACGTCATAATTTCATACTTTTCTATGTTAAAAAAGTAGCTAAATGTTAGAATAGTTCATTAGTAGTTAAACCATGTTTGAAGCTTAGCTTAAATTAAATTTTTGATGTATTTTTGGTCATTATACCCTGATTAAGAACAAAAACCCGATAATTTTATTGATTTAAATTAAATATTTCTAACTATTTTTTTTTAATTATACATAAATAAAAGTTATTTATTTATTTGTATATAATAATTTATGACCATTCAATGTAGTAGACTATATAATAATAATGTCACAAAAATACTTTAAGCAATAGAAATATTTATATTATGCGGTTAGTTATCAGATTATATAGGGGGCGGCAGAATAAAGTTATCATTATTACTTTTACAGATTTTAAAAGTAATAATTACAAAAATTACCACTGTTCTCTCTCTATAAGTATAACAAATCAGTTTTTTTGAAAAAACGATTTTTGTACGATCTGGATATAATCCAAGAATAACGTAAGAATATGGAGAGGAAAAAATACAAGGGTAATAAAAAGAAAGTCGAGTAACTCAATTTCCTAATTTTACAGCATGAAATAAGGAAAAATATATTGTATGTTAGTAGAAAAGTTTAAATTTCCAGAAGCATCTCATGAAAGTTATAAAAATCAATGATAAATAATTTAAGACTCTTTTATTTAGAGATTATTTCACGATTTTTTCAACAGGATTACAAAGTTAAATCCTAATGTCAATAAAAAGCGCTGTGAATAAACTTGTAGAATTTGAAGAAACAATTGGCTTGAAAGTAAATATAATTAGTTACCTAAAATAATTACGATAAAATTGTAAAAAAAAGGTAGTCAACAAGTAAACATTCGTGAATATTCAAAAAATTAGAAAATCTTAGAATCTGCAACAAAATGGTTGCTTTCAAAATTGTCCATATCAAGTTTTCCAAAACTACATCCAAGGAAAATATTATATCAAAAAATACCTTATCTGAGGAGACAAGCGCCAATCTACATAGCACCAATGACCGTATTATTATCTCATTGAATAACTGAGGACTGGATTCAGTAATTATTTGGAAGAACTTAAAGTTTAGTTGGCTAAAAATACACTTAGAGAGCGATGATGTTTTAGCAAATATAATCAAATAGGCGTTCGAGAGATCAACTGGACATAATTTCTCGTATAGAATATTTTCTAGACCGAATGATGTTTTTAAATTAACAAAGACGTAGTAAGTAGATAAGTAGATAAGTAGTTGTTGATATTATACAGAGGTTTCTTGGGAAAAGTCCAATCTTTGTTACTTTCCTTGCCTTTGGGCCTGATGAACCTCTCAACCGTAACCCTTTTCTTAGAACTGTACATCAATATTGTTAAAAACATGGACTGACATCAACAGGCGACCTGTAAAGGTTCAAAGGAAACAATCATGAGAAACTTTGTCTATGGATTTTTAAACAATGTTACAATTTATACTTTTATTATATATCAATGACTTTTTTTTATCTTTTTAAGACCTCAGACAACCCTTATTTACTTTTTATGGAATTTTTATAAGCTTTAGAAAATTCCATTTGTATAGTTTTTAAATTGTACATTCCTAGTTTAATTGTATGAATAAAATAGACAAACAGAATGCGGAAAACCATAAAATTGTCAAAAAGAAGGGTTAGGAAAAGGGGAAACCAAAAAACCATTTTTTTTAATGTCCTTAGCTTTATTGTGTCACACAACATTTTAACAAAAAAAAAAGACAAACAGAAATAAAAGGTCCAAATCAGTTGGTAGCTAGTTACTTTTTCCCAACTATGGAGTTTTTATTGAATAATAATGAGAAAAAAAAATTGCTATAATTTATGACCTTCTTTCCATAAATTTGGACAATAGAAGAGTAAAAACTTGTTTTTCAATGAATTTAGAGTCGAAAAGTAGACTAACACTTTTAAGTGGACACAAACAAACAATGTTTTGTAAAGTTATATTTTCTTCCAACTACTCAAATCAAAAGTCCAGATTCAAGCACGGGCAATTGGGTGTGTAGTATTACTCAAATATATCCAATCTTTAAAGAAAGACTTGCCCAACTGTTGACGAGAAAGTTTAGCCTTAGTAACTACTGTTATTGGGTTGGTCTGAAAATCTTAGACCACTCAAACTTTAAAAAAGTTTGGTCTAGATAGGCCCTCAAGAAAAATTCGATATGGATGGGGGTAACAAAAAAAAAATGGTGTCAATCGGTCATTTTTTTTTTTTTCAGTACCAATAACTCCTATTTATTTTTCGGAGAGATACAGCAACATATATTAAATGTTAATATCATGTTCATTACATTCTCCCTATACCAATCGGAAAAAAAAAACACATTCTAATTTAAAAATAGATCAGATGCAAAGTTGAAAATGCCTATACTTTTCATCAATACCCATAAATAGTGTGAAATTTAAATTCATCATACGAGTTATAATTTAAAAAAATCAGGGTCTGTAAAATATACTTTCCTTCTTCTTTTTCCTTATTTCCTCCCCCCCTCCCCCCTAGAAAAAGCAGATCATTTAATTATTAAACAATAGAGAAAAAAAAAAAAATAGAAGAGAAGAGAATAGAAGAACATAAAGAATTGTCAATAATTATGAGAGGATCAACATAGAAGTATGCATGCACGCATTTATTCCTCAATCCATTCCGACATTATTGATCTGTTTAATTGGAGTCCCTGGCATTTATTTTTGTAAAGATGAAAAAGAAACCCTGTAATAAGTGTCTCTATTTTAATGTATTCGTCAACTCCTGGAGACATCAAGAAAAGCCAGTCCTTCTTCCTCACTGTTACTCTGTAGCCTTCCTTAGCCCTCAAATACTCTGTTATTTGACCGTACCTTGAAAAAAAGTCAATTCATTCTGTTAGTTCTCCTCAAATAATCTTTTGGATAACTTTTTGACATGGGTAGACTACTGGGAAGAGAAAAAGGCCATAAAACTCTCCAAATAAACTTTTATTTCTCTAAAAGAACTCTTTTTGCCCTGTATATATTAACTCTTTTAAAATAAAAGAATAACGATCAGTCATCATTGCGCTTTAATAAAAGTTTGAATTTTTATAATAATTAATTGTAATTTATTTATGACTGAAGCTAAAATTATAAAACTTATAAATCAGAGCCATTTTCTTCACTTGAAGAATGAATACTAATTATTTTTCTACAATATATTGTTATAACACTAATATAGTAAAGGTTTTATCTGTTGATTATATAGATCAAAAAGAGGTAGGGGAATAAATGAGTATTAGGGGGAGTATGAAATATAGTTTGAAATTCACCTAGTGTTTTTTAGAAGCTCAAAAATACTAGAGTAGCAAAATTTAGCTCGCAGAGACACCAATAAAGAAGACAATTTTTTTTAATTTGTTATTTCATACCAATATTACTTTGATTTATTTATGGAGAAAAATACAACATACAATTCAATTACGGACACACACCATAAGTTAATTAAAGTCAGTTAAAATAAATAAAAACTATAAATAAACTCGAAGTTTTGTCGATTTCTAAAATTAGTTCCGAGGAATTTATAGAGTAAAATGATTTCCTATAAATAAGCACCTTATAAAAACAAACTTTGCACGAATCTCAAAACTTTATACGGTAAATGACTCCTTTAAAACTAAATACATCTATGCGGACTTGGCCAGTTTTGTTAAGATATGGCATTCTTGGGATGCCTCTTTCGCCACCATCGTCTGGAACATTGACACTGCTTTGGATGCTATACTCAAAGTCACATTTTCGGTCTCCGGCAAGAAGCTGTATATAAGTTCATGCTGCGTTGATGATCTTCCAATTTTTTTGAGAATACCCTGCACTCTTTCCGCTTTCTTTTGTTGTTTGGATTCCCTGAAGTCGTGCTTCAATATCTACTTCTCATTAGAGTGACTACAAAGGCTCTACTCATCATGAAATACTCTCCGCATGAAGTAGAGCTCCGATGCTATTCTATACTTTTATACCTTTGTTTCGCTGTTAGTGTAGGGTCCCATATAATTTTTTACATTTTAATTCATCTTTTCTTTTTCCAGCCCTCACAAATATTTGGAATTTATCCATACTTTGATCTTGCAAACGCAGTCTTCTTCTGATGGAAATATTTTGAATATTCATACCCATGTTTATGGGTTTAATTCTTATGGTCGGGTTAAAGGAGAGCTGAAGGGATTGGCTTTAGTATCGCTATTGCAGTGTCATTAATTTCATCTCAATTGTAAATATCAACTCTAGATAACTGAATTTTTACCTCTGTATTTCTTTAAAGTGATCCACTCGTTTCACGTACAATAATTTTCCCTGGATATTGAGTAGTAGTGTACACGAAGTTTCCCTTACAAGCTACATACAAAGACTTCTTGTAGAAAAAATTGACCTGAAATGTTTTCCTATATCAGGAGACCAGAATAAGTTTCCATTTAGTTCTTTCTTGAAATGTTTTTAGGACTCTGCTGAGGCATTTCCGATCCGACTCAATTGACTATTACCTCATTAGGATTGTCACATCATCTGCACACAATATGTATGTAACCTTTTTTCCTCCTAACTTTTGTTCCCACTAAATGTGTATCTATCATTTTTATAGAGACAAAATATTGAAATGGGAACCTCTTGGCGTGGGGTCTCAATATAAATTTATGGTTCACCATAAATATCTCTAACTGATTTTGCTCCTGTTAGCATGTTCTTGATTGCCTCTATAAATACAGGAGAAAATCCCAAAATTCCATTCCTCTCCATAATGCCACATGCTCGAAGGAATCGAATGATTTTTGGAAATCCATTAAAGCAATGGTCAGGGACATTCCTGACGAATTTGTTTCCCCTATTGCTGCTTCGAGGGACATAAGGACATCTTCTGTTCTCCTACCTGGTTTGAATCCAAATTATGTTTCAGGAAGAGTTTTATTTAAGAATGGCCTCTGTCTTTCTGCTAGGATCCCAGATTACATTTTGTATTCTACTTCAAGGATTGTTAAGGGTCTCCAGTTTTTAATATTCTTAACTTTATTCGGAAACAAAGATATCCTTCCATCTTTTGAGCTTTGTGTAACCCTTTTCCGAAGAAGTTTTAATTGAATAGTTCTGCTAAAATTCCTGACAACTCTGGCAGAGCTTGGTAGAATTATTCAGTAAACTCTGAAAATCCAGTGACTTTTTGTTTCTTTAACTTTGCTCTAACGTACTACAATACTTCTTCCGCTGTGAATATTTTTGAAACCATTTTTCTTTTTATATGTCTGTATGGTCTTTTTCTATTTTCTGATGAAAATCTTATCTCTTCAATGTATACAATTCCTAAAAATATCCCTGTACATACTTTGCAATTTTTTGCAGGCACAATTCCTCCTTCCCATCCACCTCTGAAGGTTTCATTTTCGTTGTTTATCTTGTTTCAAACAAGCATATAAGTAAGTTATATTTTTTTAAATTTATATCATTTAAAAGACATCATGCCCTTACTTGAGCTCCTTTTATTGTTATATCTATCAATTCTTCCAACTCCTATTCCAAGCGATATCTTCTTTCACAGCTAGTTCCTTTATAATTTCCTACTCCCTTCACCTTCTTTTATCAGCCTCACGTCCTTCTTCATTGTGCCTTCAGGCTTGTTGGAGCTGTCATGGTACCTTGAGCAGACCTCCTTCTCCAACTTTCCCTACAAGAATTAATCCAACGGATTGTAATCGTGAGAGTTGGAACTCCTGGTTTTGGTGGCCAGAAATCGTCAAATTTGGTCTTGATGAACTATTGGATGATCTAATATGTGTGGCGGGGGCAGAGTCATGTTGCCACACCTAGGGCTCAGAGACGTTTGCTTTCACCTATGGAAGTACATTGGACCTGAAGCACTCCATATATACAGTAGAATTGACCTTTTCTACCTTCTTGAAGAAGAATGGTGGCATGACCATCTCTGTGCTGATAATGACGCCCAAGACCATGATGGAGCTGGATTTCTTGGACTTTTACACTTAGGGGTCATTGTCCTTGAACGTGGAGAGCCATATGTTATTTTGAGAGTTCCTTTGGAATTCAATAGTGAATATTTTCACATCTAAGAAAATGAAAAAGTGCCCTGCATTGGACGTCTTTAGCTTAGAGACTAGATTCTTGCAGTGGGCCTGCCCTCTTTCTGTTTCTCAGTGAACAGATGACGCACAGACAACTTCTAGGAGGTAATACCAAGCTCCCCCCAATGCCTTGTGGAAGGTGTTGCGAGTCACACTATTCCTCCTAGCCAGTGTTTTCTGATTCAAGAATGGATCAGTGGTAAGGGTCTTCTTCAGCTCCGCCAGAAACTTAGGAGTGACTTAACGATCACTTCCGTCACTATGTGGGTATCTTTCCTCCTTTTTCTCATTTTTGAACCTGGTGTAGAGGGATTAAGTATTTATTGCTAGAAAATCAGAAGAATATTAAACAAAAGACTGCAACCTTTTAATTGAGACACTCTTATGTGAACTCAGTACACGGATACTTTTGTTATTATCAATTTAATGTTGTCCTGATTTATCTAAGCAACCCTGAAGCATTTGAAATTTCGAAAAGGAATCACTTGCTTCCGATTGTACATTTAATAAGATTGTACGCCCTTTAACTCCTTTACTGAAATGAGGCTTTTTATGTTTGTAGAGACCTCTTCAACATTCTATAACGCAAATTCTAGTTTTATTTCTTTTTTGGTAATCTGTTGGATATAACTGACATCAGATATCTCATTGACTTTAATGGCAACACTCGGCCTCCAAGTGGGCAACACATTCGACACTGCAACCTTGGGAGTTTTATTCTCTTTGGCATCGTACTTTCCATCAATTACTGTATTATTGAAAATAAGTCGCTCTTTGATTTTTTTTTAAATTTAGGATCATTTTAAGATTAAAGGATTGCACACGTCTCAATTTGCAAGTAAGTTTGCTATACCCCACTTTTGTAGTAATATAACTGATTTTCCCTTGATTTGAGCCTTTTTTAAAATATGGAAAATCCTTAAGCCAAAGCTTTGAATTAAATTTGGAAAAAAAATCTCAATGACTCGGTCTATTATACTTAGTGGACTCGAACAAAAAATGTACGGATGGCTCTAGTGATTGTTAAACAAATAAAAATATACTGTCCTTTATAATGTTCTACCATTTACACAACCTAAGGTTATTAAGTTCGTAACCACTCTGTACTTTAACCAAAACAATCAAACGACTAACATCTTATAGTCAAGCGCTTTTATAATATCTCAAACTGAGGTTTTAAAGCCAAACATATCCTTCTTCTTCTTTATTTGATCTAAATAGATTTCTTTTGTTTTACTAAATAAAAAAATGATCTGCCTATTGTTTAATATTACTTTTACATATTTAAAAAAACTATCTTAAGGGACAATTTCTTTTTTTTTGAAGAACAACTTTCTCTAAAACTCTTTCTCTTTTCAAAATGTCTTTTGTCGTAAACTCGTTAAGTATTAAAGTACGATACCTTTCTTTTGATTGACGTATCCAATATATATGCCAATCTGTTATTTACTAAGACATGTTCCTGGCATTCCATTCATTAAAAAAAATCAACTAGTTCTTCAGTAGCTGCTTGTTTTTTTTTTTCGTACAATGGCCTTGAATTCTTAGTTACATGTAGAAATCTGAATATTACTTTACCTTTTTCTCCCTCTAGTGTAGAGCCCTTAATTCAAGGAACGTTAGTTCAACATTTTTTTCTATACAGAATCCTTATCAAAAAATTGTTTAAAATGTTTGATTTATCTAGTGTTTAATAAAATCCAGGGGAAGTACTGGAGGGTTAATATTACTTATAAACCTCACATGCACATAGAATGAATCATTACTCAATTATTTATAAAAGCCATGAAACATTGGGCTAAAAAACACTAAGTATCTGATATGTAAAAATCGATGTTTTTTATATATTTTCTAAATGACATCTCTCAATCTTTGCTTAATAAAACGAAAGAAAATATTCCTCAATTTTATTTTAGTTACCTGATAACGAAAGTCATCATTTTTATATATGCATATATATATAAACATGGATGTGGACATGGACGAAAGATATGGTAAACCACCTTATCCCATTTCTTCCAACACACCATTACATTCTAATTTCAGGATAAATACATTGATATATTTTTTATCTACTTATAGATAATAAAAATAAAATTTGACTTCTAGCCCCTCATATGAACGTACTAGACGTCTTCTTAAAAGTACGGACTGGAATAATCTTTATAAATAAATGAAATTTGCTTTACTATATTTTCTGAAAAAATATAAATATTCTTTGTTTTTTTTCGTATGATCTGTTAAAAAGCATTGAAATTGAAGGCCTATTTCACAATTTTTACAGCGGAAAAAATGATATTTTTGGAAGGTTTTTCGACTTCAGTGCTACAATAGCATACATAATTTGTCTCAGCAATATGAACTACATAATGTTTTTATAGTGTTGAACTAAAACACGGTATTGGGCCTTTATGCCTACGAATCAATGTCATCAATGAGACACAGTTCCGGAAAAATGTAAGTTGTGACATTGAGACTTGCTGTTTATTGTTGCTCAAGATTCTAGCTCTATTTCAAAAGAACTATTACCTTTTGGACGTTGAAGAACCAATTATACGATGCCCAGTAACATCTTTTTTCTCCAAGTGATATATGGCTACAGCATATCGAGCATGACAACACCACCAATATTTGCGTTTTAAATCATAATAGAATTAGGACATGGTGATGAGAGCTTCTTTTTCTTTTCCTTTGTTCTAACGATCCATGCATGAAATAGGCTCTGAATTTAAGTAATTCGTCCCGAAGTAGACTGATTGAGAGTCATTCTAAGCAGTTATACGCTAATTATTTTAAATGAATACTAAATAAATTACTCTTTTACCCATCTTATTTATCTAGTTTGAATTAGAGGATCCATATTATTCAGCTTCTTTCTTTTCATTGTTCTAAATACACTAAGGATGGGCATTTGGCGACCTGGAGGCCGCAAATTACCTAGTCCACACTCAGTGCGGCCTACAAAGAGACCAATAATATTTAAATAAACAAAAGAAAAATAAATAAAAATTACACTGTTGACCGATAGAGCCTGCCATATGCATACAATAGCGGGCCCGGGCTACATGTCGTATTAGAAAAAAAATCAAGGGCATAGCCACTTGCAGTAACACAAAGGAAATAACACTTTTCCGCCATAATTGGAAGAAAAGTACTCTTCACCCAGTTCAAAGTGAAACCAATGTGTCTAGTATGCTTGGAGGTATTATCAGCCCTAAAAGATTACAAATTAAGTAATTACAACACCTTGCATAAGGTTAGATATGAGAAGTATACTGAGCTACCTGAGTCACTGTAGTAGCAGCTCTCAAAACTAGAGTATGGCAAAAATATGAATTTTTTTAAAAAGCCAGGACCTGTCAAGAACAACCATCACAGCGTCTTATTATGTTGTGCTCTAGCTTGCAAAGGCAAAGAAGCCACTGTCGGATAGAGAAGTGGTCAAGACGTGCACAGAGAAAATAACCCAATCATTTGGTGAAAACAACATGCCTAAAAACATTAAAGAGTAACATGTAGAATTTTGACATCCACGACCATGGTAAGGTAAAACTGAAACAAGTCATGCAGAACTGCAAGTACATCTCATTAGCTTTGAATGAGATTAGAGATGAGACAGATGTTATCCAACTGCTGGTTTTACAAGAACGATTGACAGTGCATTTGATGTGCACGAAGAATGATTAAAATTGACACCACCAGAGGAAGCGATATATTCAACACCGTTACTAGTTCTGTGAGTCAATATGGTGGCTTTGAAAAGCTGTTGGCTGTTGTTACAGATATCAAACCTTCTATCCAAAGAAGTCACATGGATACTCAGGCTGAGTGGAGTAAACCGTCCTACAATGCACTGCATCATCCATCAGGTGGGTAGCGGCATATTAATTGTGATATTCCAGATTTGCCGGGGTTAAATATATATAGAAATACATACAAATATTATATAACCTTTTTGCAACTATTTTTTTTGTAATCTTTCCAGGAAGCCCTCTGCACAGAGACGTAGGTAGTACTTTAGCCATGTCATGGATTTCATGACAAAAGTCATCGTCACAACAAAATAATCAGAAATTTATTGATTTTATTTAAAATATTCGCATCAATTAAGAATCATATCTAACTCTTGGGTATCTCAGCTAATCCCAGAAAATTCAATATAAAGCTTATAGTTATCATCGGAAACGCATTTTAATACGCACATACTTGTCATAAAAAAATTACCAAGACGAAGAGAAAAAGAGAAGGAAGAATAAAAAGGTAAGGAACAACTCTTTGGTGATGCTAAACGAAGGAGAATTACACAGAGAAAAAAAGGTTGTATAATCTTTTTTTTTCGATACAGTTTTTTAGTTGATGAAGGTTCTACAAGTCGAGCAACAGTAGAAAAAGAGGCATAATATTATGAGCGATCAAATTGAACTCCTTCAATATTTAAACTCCACAAATATCTCAAGAGATATTGACTTACTCTTAAACAACTTTACTCTCTACTCCGAGCATAAGACAAATGAAAATAGTCAAGCATTAAAGGTGCTCTATATTGTGTGTATTCTAATTGGACTCATTGAAAATTGTATTATTTGTGGATGCATCATCAAAATAATGTCAAAATCATGCCTGCAAAGAAAATATTCAAAGCATGTTCGTAATTTATTTGTTCTACTCTCAGTAATATCAGACATGACAATTTTATTATTCTACTTGCCTCTATCTCTTTGGGAAACTCTCAAGTACGTATTTTTAAGTGGGTTTATCGTTTAAATATATGTAACTTTCTTTTTTGAATAGTATTCATCTATAATAAATTATGTCATGTAATAACATAACTAAAATAAGGACAATATATAAATCTGAATTATAATAGGCTGAATTGCACGGAGCCAGAACTCGTGATTTTCGTTGTAATAAATATTAAAGGAGCCCATAAAGTTAAGAAGATTGCAAAACTGAGAAAAAAATTAAAATAATAACAGTAACTTGATTGTAATTACACGGTCGTGAACTGCAATTGCAACTAACTTTGAGGTCATCCTTCTCTGCCTCAATTCTCCCACGCCTAAACTATTTTAATTCAAGGAGAAAAAACATTAATCTTGAACAAACTGTCCAAAAGCTATTGACAATTACCAAATCTGGACGATTCCTACCAATTTATAATTCTTGAATAACAGGGGATTTTATAACACTAATTATAGCACTGTACTAAATAAAAGTTGGAGTTTCTCAAATTTCAATAATTTTGAATATTTCAAATTAACAAAAGACTAATTGATGAATGATTGAGTTTCTCCATCTTGGCAATTGACTAAAAATGAAACAAGCGGGATTTTTTAAAATAATAACCCGATTGTTTGCTTAAGCATAGCCAAATTCGGCTGAAATGAACTCATGCAGGATCTGGTCGAAGTTAAAGTTTGTTTAAATTATAATTTACTTAATATTTGAAATAGTTGGATTTTTCCTCTAAAAAACAAAAAAATAATTACATTTTCATAATTTCTATTTATTAAAGTACTATATTTTTATACTCAATTACTTCAATTCAAGTTATAATGTGAGTGATTCCATAAAGTGTTTAGCTATTCCACCATTAAAAAAGGATATTTTAGTAATCCAAAACATTATTTTTTCTTTAAAAATTGTTATTTAAGAAACTAATGTAGGGATCAGTCATGGAACTCAGGATACCTGGAATAAAAAAGGCATTTTTCCTTTCCCAAATGAGTCAATTTTTATCCATTATTTTCATTATGTATCTGTGTGAAATGGTGATTTTATATATATTGTATTAAACATTTTTTTAAATGCAAACTACAAATTTTAGCAAATATTGGTCTAACTCACCTATTTTTAATTACAAATTTTAATCTGTACAATTATTTTTAAGATTTTTTAAAATTTTTTAATTAAAGAACAAAACAAAAAACAGCTCTTTATTGTTCAATATGTAGATTTTCGAAGAATTACAAAAAATAAATGAATATAAATATAAATGAAGTACTAAAAACTGTAAGTGTATTACGTTTTTAGTATACTGTAAGTATATTTAAGAAGAATAATCTATGACTCAAGTGGGAAAAAAAGGAAAAGAAAATGACGGCGATAGAATTCCATTGAACTATAATTCCATGGTATAGTGAACAAATAATTACTTTTTTACAATTATATTTCTAAATTAATAGAATATTATCCAACAAGACATATTTTATATATAAAATAATACATGTCTTCTTCTATATTTCGTTTTCATATTCATCGTAGGGTGGGGGAATCATAAGAACACATTAAAAATTCTAATTTTTTCTTATATAATTTAGAATTTAGCCATATCTGTTTGTAGTGGGTATAATAAAGTGTTATATCCAACTCCCCAGGTCCGATCATTAATGTTATCAAAATCCAGAACTTTATTTTATATTTATTAAAACATCTCTGACCCCATCATTAAAAAACCTGATATGTCCTAGAATATATATTTGAACTAATGTTAATTACACCAAAAACTTTTGATATAAAAAAACTCAAATGTTTTTCCTCTATTTCAAATTTAAAGATGTCGTCAAGAAAAATTAGAATAAAAAATATATAAGCCTTTGAATTTTGTTTACTTTTTACTTTAAGTATATATTTATAAGGAATACATATTTGCAAAGTGTCAGATAACTATATTTATATGAATTAACAGGATATTTATACATAAATAAGTATGAGTTTCAATCATTAATAGATCGATTGTAAAATTTCAACTACACAGGCAGGTCTATATTTAAATGAAATTAAATCAAAACTTTGTTCATTGTTTTTAGTGGATGGTGGATTTTCGGTTCAGAATATGAATTGCTCTGTAAGTTACTGAAATTTCTTCAAGAATACCCTGTCTTCCTCTCGGCGTTTGCAATCGTATGTGTTGGACTCGATCGCTATAGATGTATTGTAAGTTCAGTTAATCATTATGGAAAGAAGGAATTTTATCAACTTGTTATTGGAATTAATGTCATATCTACTATCGCCTGTCTTCCGGTTTTATGGAATGCTAAGGTAAAGAAATAAACTTCTACAAGTTATTTTTGAAACTTATTTAAATTATTTTGAAAAGATACCGAAAATGCTATAAGCTATGATATCAAAATTTATAAATTCTTTGATTGTATCTTATGCTTAAATTTTACGGAATAAAAATTTCTTTGATCAATTTTACTCCATCTGCTTTCAAATATCTCCCAAAAATCATTAAATTAATTGATTAATTATTTCGAATAAATATTAATGTATCCCTGTAAAATGATTGAAAACAAAAATAATTTAAATTGGATAATGATTTTTGTTATAAAAACTACAAATATATGAGGTTATTTCACATCAACCCACCCTAACGTTTTACCTTAATAACTCAGAGTTAAATGAAATTTTGTATGTAACCTCTTCATGTTTACATACAGTGTGTGATGTTTTTTTTTTTTTTGGATCAGCAAAAAACAATCAAAATTTTATAATAACTGCTTGTAAAAAAAGACATTCACAAAAGTTGTTGGCAAATCAAAGGAAGATGATGCTGTCCTTGAATGCCCTCAGAGTAGTTGAATCAGACCTTGGAAATGGTACACTTCAGGTCATCTAAATTCTAAAATATGTGTGTCAAGCAAGTGGATACACAACATATTTTGCCTCCTAATCACTCATTTGGTGGCTGATTCAAACAATAACTGCATCAAAACGAAGCTTATTTATGACAAAATAATATAATTGAAAATAATTACGCAACATCTTACTAAAAAAACAACAACATTAAAATACAATTTCTCCCGACGCAGTATAGCTAAAATATAAATCCTAATTGATTGAGATTAAATTTGATGCACGAGTTTTAATTTGCAATCAAAGGTCATAATATAAGGTACTTCCCCCTTAACGAGCTAATATAAAAATGAGCTCAAATTCAAGCTATTTTGATACATTTATTAAATTATCATACATACTTTGTTCATGTAAATTAAACCAAAAGGTCAGAGAATCGGATGTAAATCACAGCTTTTGTTAAAATAGCTAAATTATTTAGCTAAATATATCAAAAACCAATTATTTCATTACAAAAAAAAAAAAAATACATACAGACTTTGCAGATAAAATTTTAAATATACTCTTAATTTTAATTCTGAGGTGTTTGGAACAGAAGTTACCTTTTTTGGGCAATCTGTGTAGAATGAGATAACGTCATAAATATATTTATTTTTTATATGAATATATAATGTACTAATCCCTTAAAAATAGAGCTTAGAAAGAAGCTAGTTTCTAATTTAGGCCCTGATACAATGGGGGAATCCAGTATCCTTTTCCTCCCTCTAATAGACTTGTTATTTTAAATCCTATTTAAGCATTTTGATAGAAACAATGCCAATGTAGGTCGTTATTATTTAAAGACTCTTTTCTTATGATTAAGGCGACAAGATGGTTTCTAGGATACTTTGATGCTAAGACTTGATAATCAACATATTTTCTTTTCTTAGGTATGCAGCATGAAATAAGCTTATTTTAAATCAAATAAAATCCATAAGCCTAACTATTACGCCGCTTAATCTTAAATAATAGAAGTACCCTCATTAAATCCCTTTCTAATACACATGACCATAAGTAAACATTTTAAGTATCCAATTAGATTTCGATTTCAAATTTGGAGTCACATTTATTTGTAAAATAATTCGACTAATTCCTTCTTTTTCCCCCCTAATTTCAGACTGTCAAATATCTCGATGTGAAAGACACTGACTACTACGTTTGCCAAATAAGTTGGACTCCTAATATGCAAATCTTTTTTTCTCTGGGGACGCTGATTATACAGTTTGTTATACCATTTGTTGTTATAGTTGTTGTTTACGTCGGAGTTCTTCGGCGACTCAAATCTAGGAAAAGGGTAAATGATTTATAAAATATTATATTGTATATTAAGGGGTATCATGATCATAAAATTTGGAGAAAATAATTTAGAAGAGTAAAGTGGACTTTTGTAATTTCTAAGCTAAAATAAAAGACGACCACATCCCTGTTTGTTATATCGCAGGATTCTTTAAAAGTTTCATTTAAATATGTACTATCTTAATGATCTACTCCAGATTAAAAGAGCTATGTTATTTTTTTCACTTTGTCACCTTTTCTTTTTTCCCTTCAGATATGTGCCCTATATTGTCAAGCCTTTTTTTTTCTTTTTTTCCCCCGTTCAACTCATCATTTATTTAATACTCCTTATTGATAACTTACTCTTTTGACACTTTTTTCATATTGAAAAAATAAATATAAGAAGTTTTTGTATGTCACTTGAAGTTCAATAGAGTCTCACTATTGCTCCATGTATTCACTCCGTAAATTGGCAGCGTGGACTGATCACCCCACTCGTTGTAATCCATTATGCTTCGTGAGGAATAGAGTGCGCTGTGCTATAATGTTAAGGAAATAAGGGATACAACTCATAAAAGGGAGTGAATACAGAGAAATTGTTATTAAAAGGTCTTTAAATCGACTCATTCAGATTAAATTATCGTACTATTACATTTTCTATTACAAAATTAGTTCTACTCCAGTAGTTCGTATCTAAATATTTCGTATTAATTTTCTTATAGCATCCTTAATTGCTTCAATAGGTCTTGACTTCTTTTATAGTTTTGTCGCTGATTTAAAGCAAGGCGTTATACCATTCAGAACCGAATTGAAACTGTTTTTGTGATCAGCTGTAGATGTATTAATTTTCTGACCTCTGATTTGTTTAAATAAAATGAGTTTTCGTTAAGTGTTGTAAAAACTTCTTCACAATTATGGAATAAAAGTAATGAGATACAATATAGTTAAGCACATGATACATATATGTGCTGTGAAATAAATAAATTAATATGATGATTCACTCATCAAACATGATTCCATTTCCACTCTCACTCTCATTTTTTATCTTTTTTAGAGTGTTCATCAGTCCCGCAACCGAAATCGAGCTAAAACTCTTAAGCTTATTGGATTTGTGATGCTGAATTTCGTTATAACATGGGCTCCATATAACGTAATCAACTTTTTATTTGATTTAAGTGCATGTGACATTATCAATCTTCGAGGGTTTGGAAAGGTTTTGAGAGATAGCCATGGATTTATTCAGCTTCTTGCCATTGAACATTCCTGCATTAATCCCATCACATACGCTCTATATCACAAAGATATCAGAAAGACTTTGATAAAATGGACCAGGTATTATATTAATATTTTTCTTAACTTATTTATTTATATATACGGGAATTATTTAGGACGATTAAAGGGAATTGGACTCCTCAAAACACTGAAGTCTAAAAGAAGAAAATATATTTACGAATTTACACCTATTTACTTACATATCTAGTGGAGAAATGAAGCATCTCCTGGTGTTCCAATTTTAAAATAATGTTCCTAATTATATATAATCGAAAAAGTATATTTTTTGTATAATGTTCATAAATCACACTAATTGAACACCTTTAAAATATTTAATTTAATTTTATAAGTGTTTGACGTACCTTTTCAATTATTTGAGGCCCTTTATTTATATGTTATATAATAATTTATTATATATGTTTATCTTGTAATATTTAAACCATGTTGTTTTTGTATTTATTTGCATTTTATTTATTTAAACAAGAAAATAATACTTGATTGACCAAGAAAAGATCCTTTCTGAATGCGTTTTAATATAAAAAAATTGTAAAGTATTAGGAAAAATAATTTTTTATGTAGTTTCTTTCAAATTATCGAAATTTTTATAAAATTTATTATTGTAGATAAGAAGTGTATTTTTCAGCAATATTAGCACAGCATTACTCTGATTTACTTACATTATTATTATTTTAGTGCTAAAGATGTTGAAAGTAAATAAATTTACTCTTTTGGTACCGTGTATTACGTGTATATATATATTTATATACATTTTTTTTCCATTTTTACTACTTCAATCTCTTTTTTTGATAGTAAATATTTAATATTATTATCAAATATACTTGTATTGTTTATTTATGCCAAATCTGAAGTCCTATATATCTATTAATCATTTTGACAACATTAGCTGTATTTTAATGTTGTTAATAATACTACATAATAAAAGATTTTCTTTTATTTGTTTACAAATAAAAACAAATATTTCATAATTCTACTACCTACATAATAAAATTGACGTATTGGGTTTAAGTGATAATTCACCGCAGCAACATAAATGCACTTATAGTATCTTGTCTGTATCATTCTTTTGTTCAACCCTCTATGTCAATTCCTAATTCATTATGATACAATTTTTTTTTGAAATGGTATTTAAGTACTTCCCAAGTTATTACCATATTTGGATATGTAAAGAGAGTATGATATATATTATTCTGTAGTGAGGATTTTGTTTTTACAATAATTTACTGTTTTAATTATAATCTATCCTCTACTGTCAACAAAATTTAATATTTTTAATCTACTATTGTAGATTATGAATTCACTCGAGTACGATGAATTGTCAAGAATGTATACAATTTGTTCACTAATGACTGTAGTTTGTATCATTTTGGTTGATGCTTATAATTAAAAATCTGCAAGGAGGAGCAATCCATCTATTCTTTTTTGACTTATAAGAGTTGTAATTTTATTAACATTATTATTAAATTTCATAGTAAATTCACAATACCCAATAAATTCCCTTAAATTTTCAGTTGCGTTGTGGAAATTAGGATGATAAGATTCATTCTGTCAAATACTCTATTTATGTACAGTATCCTTAGAAATAATGGTAATTGCTGATCTAGTATCAGGTAAAGCTTTAAATTGAAATTGTTTGTTGTGACTAGGATATATTTCACAAAATTCTTCTAATATTCACTCCTCACAACTATTTTTATTTTAGCCCCATATATGTGTATCTTACAAAATTTTTGAGGCAATAGCTTTTTCCAAATTAATAGACAAACAACTACGGAAGTAGGCTTGCTGATCTGACATTTGAATAACTTTCACATTAACAGTGGAAAAGTAAGACTTGAATCTACTTAACCAATTCTTGATTTGCTCTACTGTGTCACATTTTTGTAAGGGATTGAGAGAATTGTTTGATCTACAAATCTTTGACCGATTAACGGCTGGAGTATATAGAGAAGTAGACTGAGAAGAATTTGAACGAATAGGGCTTTTATAAGAACAACTCCTTCCTCACTAAAACTTTATAATAACTTTGAAATTGTTCCTCCAGATCCCGTTGATTGACTTTATCGTTTTCTTCATTGTTTTTTCCTTCATTAAAATCTTTTCAAGAATTAGCACCATTTTCAACACATTTATATCTATAATCACAGTGTTTAATAACATCCTGTAAGTCTTGAATACTAAATGAATTAGGTGAATTATCCTCATTAAGATTTATACTAGGCTTAAGATTTTTTAATAGCTCTAGTAGAACACCTTTCATTCCTGAATAACTGTTTTTAGTTTTGGTTGACATCTTTAATTAATTGTATACGTATTAACAACAACCCTCAATTTGAAACACATCTTATAAAGATAGACATTACTTAAACAATACATACTTCGTAAATAATAATGTAATAATATTTTCTTTTCCACCGAACCTTTCCAAATATATGCAGCCTCTAACCTCTCCACGTCCAATATGTATAGTCACAATTTTATTGATCTCTTTTATTCGTTGTTGTCTCGATATAATAGTCTAGATTAAATAAAATCGATTTCATCACATGTTTCTTTAACCCCACGTTGTTAAAATCCACATAATTTCAGTTTTTAGACATTTTTGTGGATAACTAATTAAAATATAACTCCTCAAATCTCATTGAAATTGTTTGCAGAATATGAAATTCCGAATGCGCCACGGTTGATGCCAATAATAATAAATGTGTATGCACTAAATATTCCTTAAAGATTATAAAACAAAATACGTCTTAATACTTTATTAGAATATACAAAAATAAGTTTGTGTTCATTTACTTGTTTGTAATAAACTCTAAGTACTGTGAGTACATAAAAAGTAATATGATAAATAACACATCACATTTGTTACAACGACTAAGGCAAACATATATGTTTATGTTACAAATATATATAATGTTAAATATATTTAATGCTAGCGGGCCCATTTGTCTCTTCCTTGTGAAGGAATAATAAAAAAAAGTCATGAGTGATTTTTTTAAATATTGGTTTGGGTATTCAATCATGACTGGCTTTTATAATCCCTTCACAAGGAAGAGACTTGGATACCAACTAGCATTTCCTATTGGGACTTACATTGTCTATCGAAAAAGTATAACATTATATTTAAAGTATTAAATCAAATAGCGTTTCCGAGTTGAGATTAACAATTTGAATAAGTGCAGCAGTGTCTGGATAATTTGAACATGATTTCCATCATAAAGACAAGCAAATTTTCGTTATTTTTCCATTCAATTTTCTTCCAGAAAAATTGACTCCTTGAGTAGCAAATTTGCAATCCACTTAAAAGAACAAATAATCTCTTATGGACATCTGAAAATGAGTTCGATCTTGCAAAAAAGTATTTTCTTGATTATGAATATGATAATCCGGCATTAATTGTAGACGAAGAGGAAAATTTATTAAAATCGATGGGAAGGTAAAGTTATACCATCATTGAAGTATTACTAAGAGTATTTTGTATTGACAGAGAATTAATAGATTTAATATATGCTTATATATTTTGAAGCTTATTGAAAGAAGTAATATTAGAAGTTTCGAGACACAGTACTGTACTTTAGAATATTTTTATATTCATTGTTACAATTGAGCACACAACAGTAACCTGGCATTATAAAAAAAGATCTGAAACATGATTAAAATTTTTTAAACTTTCTTCCACTCTTCCTTTAATTTCAGTCTCAATGAAATTGGCTTCACGGTTATTTGAATATTTCATGATATGGAGTGAAGAATCAAGGATTTGATCCAAGGCATACAAATGAGAAACAATAAAAAATTGGTTACTACGTATAAGAAAATATAATAAACTTAATAATTGTACGAAAGAGATGACCAGCAAGGATAAACGCGTGCAATTAAAAGTGTGAGTTCTTCAATGTGTCAAGAATTCCGCTATTCTACAGATTTATTTAGTATTTATTGAGAAAAACTGAAATAATTAAAAAAATAACGTTTAAGAAGGAGCAAAAACACGTTATTAATACAAAAAGACGTGTTTTTTTTAACTTGGGTTTATAAAGATCCAAAGTATTCATAAGCTAAAGTGATCATCAAATTATTAATATCATTAAATCAAAATAAGATATGAAGGAACCAATTTCAAAACATTTTCATTTTTTGATGCATAGATAAATCGAATTGAGATAAAAACGTTCCTCAAACCGGTTGAAATATAAAGTTCTTAAATTATACACGTTTTTCATATCAAAAGGATGAGTATTATAGATAGAGTGGCGTAAAATATAAAAAGGGAAAATGATATGATAACCCAATCGATTTGAAGGAGAAAAACTTAGCTCTGATAACGTTTTATGATATAAGCTGTGCATAGTAATGTGAATAAAAAAATTAACACAAATGTCACTCCATATCTAGCAAGAACATAAACAAGTCATTTCGATGTCGAACATCATTTCTTTTCTGAAAAGCTTGAATTATAATTATATTTATCAAGTCTGGAGTCTTGGAACCAAAATCTGTCAAAAACTTATCAATCCTTTATTGTCTTCACGAAGAATATATATATATTTTTTCCCCTGATATTCAAGACTTTTAAATTCCCTAGTTTCTTTTATATTTCTGTTTAGGAATTACTATTTTAAATACACAATTGTCAAGGATAACTTAAACTAAGGATTCAAAATTTCTTTATTTATCAAATATAATAAGTGCAGCGTTCCATGAATCAAAAACCAAATAAACAAAATTGATTACTATTTAGAACTATCATTTTTCAAAGACAAAAATAAAATATCATCATCAATTGACGTTTTTTTAAGAAATAGAAAAAAATTTAAGGCTTTGCCTAATGTTTGTAAAACATAATTAAAATGCGTGGGAGTAGAAGCAATGTAAGCTGATTTGTAATTCACATTTGGAATATTTGAATCTTCATCTAAGAAAACAAGAAAAAACAGTTTTTTCTCTTAAATATAATGGACTTTATAGTTTTCCCTAATCAATGACTTATGCCTTAAGTTCCTCATATTAAAGAACTGCATTAAAGAAATTAGGGTATTTAACCCATTGAAGATTTTATATAGGATTTAACTATCAAAATATCAGATAGTTTAATGCACGTACATATAAGACTACCTAGGTCCATTGTACCCATATTCATTCTCTGAAACTTTTTATACCTTCATGGTAAAATAGGGTTTTTATTGCGATATGTTTTTCTTAGCAGAAATATACTTCTTAATGTTACAGATTATTTATGAATCAATAAAAAGGTGCCTGTTTATCAGTCATCAATGATGTGCTAACTATGTTCATTTTTTACACATGGATTTTTTTTAGACAGATTTTTGGAGTTCATGTGAACACTGTGACCTATATTAAACAATAAATTTGATGCTACTGGAACTACTACGAACGACAAGACCAGTGGAAGACTCAACGCAAACCTGTTCAAAGTCCAAACCCAAGGGGAACAATGAATGTTTTAAATTTTAATTTTTTCACCCATCATTATTTTTTTCTTCATTGATAATTCTACAATTTCCATGTTTTAACAGCAAAGAATGTAAAGAATGATCCATTAAAATCTGAATACTTTGAATTTTAAACTTCATTAGACATTATTTATAAATTTTTAAAAGAATTTCAACAAAAAAAAAAAACTATAAATAGCTGTTTGTCTGAGATTTCTTAAACATTAACGTAGTCGCCCTTATCAGCAATTATGGTCTTTGAGCGGGGGATGAAGTCTTGGCACCCACTACAGATGTCCTTCTATGTCATGGCGTCCCAGTGCGGGCTGATAGTGACTTTGAGGGCCTTAGTGTTTTGGATTATGGACACTGTAGTTCTTCCGCTGGTGCAAATGGTGTAGTCGAGGGGGTAGCATCAGGGCTGTAAAGGGGGGGGGAGAAATGTACAAATATGTCAAATTAACGCAAAAGACCCATTCAAAAGAGTCTTGTAACGGAGGAGATGGGTTTCTATCATTTCTGGTGTAAAAGTTGCCACTCCACCCTCAGAAGGCTCTTTCTACTCATTTTTTTTTAATAGATCTTGGAAAGTCTGGTGTGAAATCCCAAGATGTCTTGCTTGAACCATCATAAAATGGAGGGGGGGGGGAGGATTGGCCTGGGCTGTTTTCTTTAAATTTTTCAGTTTTCCAGTTTGGCCTATTGACAGAGCCTTTCTTCCTCTCCAACGTTTCTGATATGAAACTTCCTGACAGAATAATAAATTCCTCATTTTTGATGAGAATAACAAAACTTGAGTTTGTTCGGAAGTAAAGACTTACAGTTTACAAAAAACAACAACAATTGAATAGATAATATATAAGGGTACGTTATTCCCTTCAAATACTAACGCAAGTACTTTCCTGTGGTGTTTAACCAACATTAAAACATTAACATTTTTGTTGTAATATTAAACTATAAATCAACAAATTATTATCAAACACTATATGTTTTATACGCAAATAATACATATTTCACTCCTTTTCCATTTAATATTATCATATTTATTGTTGGGGTGGATGATTAATAAGAACATATCAATTTGTAAATTTGTTTATAACCAAGGAACTAAAAAATATCATCTCTAATGTATTATACAGGAAGTATGATAAATTTATAATTTATGTAAAAGGTGGAGAAAAAAAATGATACACATGATACGAAAAGGATCTATCAAACACGGGGACCAATAACACCCCCAGGTAATTGACAAATTTCTAAACTTTATTTAATTTTTGTTGTTTAAAATAATATTATTGTATTTATATTTAATTACAAACGCTTATTTTTTAATATATAATATTATTTATTCTATTAAGATATTTTATAAATTATATTTTATAATTATATAATTTTATAGTTGTACTACATTGTTACAATTAATTTACATTTCTTTGATTTTATAAATTAAAAATTTGATGAAAGTTAGGGAAATAATATGAGAGGAAAAAATGGTAGACCAAAGAATCGAATTTGCTTATCATAGAATTTTTTTTTTTTTTTTTTTGAGATCAAAACAATCAGAAACCAAAAAATATCAATCCAAAGGTAATTTTTTACCAGGCAAATAATTGGATTTCACCCCGTAAATTTCTTTGTGTAGTAAACATTCAATAATAATACATGTCTTCAAAATTAAAAAAGTAAAGTTTTTCTGGCTGTCAAAAATTATTTTCTTAAGGAAAATTTCTTAAATATATATATTAATGTAAAAATGTATCGATATTATGACAAAAAATTTATTATAATTTGAAATATAGACAGTTACTTCCTAGTTATTTTTGTATTTTTTCAATCAAAAGCAATTATGAAAGCATGGGGAAATAATTTCAAATGACAAGTTATAATAATATATAATTTTTCTGTAATTATTTTTATTTAAAAAATATTAAATATAATCAAAGTACAGATGAAAAAAATTATCATTAACTAAGTAATACTAGTGATTGAATTCGTAGTGTTTAGTCAGTTACAATGTTGGTGATTTTACTTTTTTTAAAAAATTAAAAACAAATATTTTTTTATTTTTATAAAATAAAATATTAATAAAAATAATAATATGTCTTAATAACATAGGATCAACGTGTAAGCTATTTTCCTACTTTCAAATATTTACTTAAAACCATTTAGGGAATAACAAAAATAATGATAAGGAAATTCGTTTTGAATAAATATATTTAATAACAATGCTTTGTTGTGGACTTACAAACTTAAAAATAGTGTCAATCACAGAATTAAAAATAGTTGGAATTAGACTTAAACTGATATTTGTATATTATCCTAAATTTAGAACTTAATTTTGATATATAAAGTATATCTTTCATATTACTTTCTTTAATTTTTTAATTATTTTAAATGTCAATAAAATAACTAATAGAAAAAAAGATTATCAAAATTAAAAATCATTCATACATCTAATACGTGAAGCCAAAGTTGAAGCAATGAATAAAGTATTCTGGAAATAAGTTGCAACATGATATGTATATTTAGTAAGAAGTCTAAAAACAAAAATATGAATGTTATTGTAACTCATATGAACAACTGTTACATTACTTTTTCTTTTTTTATTGTGAGTTGAGGCAATATACAAGGGGCATGATTAGGAACCAATATACAGTTTGGGTTTTATGGTACGCACTACGTATGTAGTATATAATTACTTTTGTTTTATAAAGTAGTTTTTCGTTGAATATATAGTTCCAATTTCGAATTGACTTATAAACAATTTTCTCATTAATATATATGTATATGGATTTATATTTTAATTAAAGAAATAACATTTAAAAAATAAATTACGGCTGCATATGAGATCCATTGAATTATAATATTTTCTGTGTGACATTGGCAAAATGAATATTAGAGACTCAATTATTAACTGATCATTATATTCTAAGTAACATTTAACCATTTCTATTAATAACGCTATGAAGTGAAAGTATAAATATTTGTTAAATCGGAAGGTATCGAATTTTTTCTCCTGCAAAATTCCATGAATCATATCCAGATTTAGGAATTTTCATTGTGAGAGAGATATAGCGGGCTGAAGCTGCCAAGGTGATACCTCTCAACTCATCCTACGGATAGGCTGATAGTTAATTAGTCGGCTGGCAATGAGGGCTTTTTCAATTTAGAATGACAAAGTCCAGGGCCCTTGTTACCTCAGAAGTTCTACCGTTCCTCTTTGAAATTCTAAAATGAACAAGACGTTTAACATATTTTTCTTCCCTATTCTTCAGAAGTCCACAAACGCATGAAGTGTGCTATTATATAATTTTTCACATTTCCTGCAGGGCCTAGTATATTTAATACAATCTGGGGATATTTGTAACTGGGTGGTAAACTTTTTATAATCATGGATTCCAATCAGAGAATACTCTATTTTTCTTTTCCCACCCATAGGGTGGCCCAAACGCTTACTATGCATCTACCATAGGCCATTCACAACTGCATCACAGCTTAGAGGAAACGTCTTAACGTACCACGGGAATGGCATTAAATAATATTTTGAAGAATTAACAATTCCAAATCTTATTCTACCATCGTTGAGCAATTCTTCCGAATTTTAATAATGAACCGTTAAAATATTTCCTGGATTGTGAGTTCTCTTTAAATTTAGGTGTCCTGTAAATTTCTAAAAAATAACTTTTTATGCATATTTTGTTCAATTATATTAATGGGTAAGTCATTTCTAAAAGCATCCAAACTATTATCTGAGCTGAGTTCTAAACTGGAGAGATTAAAGATGTAACTATGTTGGTTAGATTAGTACTCATCATAAGCCAAATGTACAGTTCTCGGTTTGTTTTCGTCAAACCTTTTCGATTTATTATCTTTTATAACTTCTTTCTAAATACTTGTTCCAAAATGTTTGGTTGCTTCCTTAATACCGAGAAGAGGAAAGTAATATGAAATAATTAGGGTATCTGGAAATCTATATGCAAAGATTCAAGCGTGTCCACTACAAATGGGATAGAAATTGAGAAATTACTTCAATGACATAACATAAGTTCAAAATGAAAATTGTAAACAATTTGTCTTATTTTATTGAAAAACTCAGGTTTGTGCAAGGATTGGACAACGTAAATCCGAAATAACTTTTAAGGCTAATTATGAGGCTTGTATAAGAGATACAAAGATTATTTTTATACATTTGAAAGCCACTTAAATTTACAATGATAATTAATCATGAAAGCCTTTGTTCTCGATCACGGTCTCTACACGGCGCCTGAATGTCTTGCATGACCTTGCTACCTTGTGCTGATCCAGGTCCTTTATTGTGTTGATGATTGAGACCTTCTAGGCTTCAATTGAAATATGATTTTTCTTGCAGGCGATCCTCCACACCCTGACCCATAAGTAAAAATCTCATGGATTGAGGTCAGGGCTGATGGCTGGCCAATAGAATGGAAACCAAAAATCAGGCACATTTTGTCCTTATAACTCTTGGACAATTTTGGTCTTATGAGCAGGTACTGAGTCTTGCTGGAATGTATCAGTGACCTCATGCATCCTTGAGAACGTCCTTTTAGACCTTTTGGTCATCTTCTGCCACATTTGGAAGAAGCGGGGCATAACTTGTCCTTCTGTATTGATTACTGCCAGGACCATAAACGAAGCCAGATTCTTTGTTTTTATGAATGGCTGGACTTCATCAGGGTCCAAAGACAACCATCTATCGTTTCTACGGTTATGGTTGGCTTCAATACTGAAGATTTTCTCGTTCACAAAAAAACGCACTTAACAACCTTTGCACTTCATTTGGTAAATAAGATTTTAGCTTTGCTGATTCTGTCTGCCTGATACTGCTCTGTTAGCAGATGTTTGAGGCTCTGACCTTCGACAAGTAACCCAGGTCAATCCTGATGGTATTTTTGATGATGCCGTTGATCACAATACGGTTTTTGGCCAGCTTAGCAATTGCTGTGCCTAGATGAGTCTCAATTGATCGCTTAAAGACATCTATGAACGTTTTAGTCCTGATTTTATCAGATCTTATTGAATTGATTTTTTTTTGATCAACTTCAAATCCATGAAGCATTTATTACATGCAGTCGATATTGGGTTATAAAAAAGAAATTCCATCAGGATTTATTTCTATCCATACATTGTATTATTGCTTGTGAAACGTCAACAAACAACAACAATGGAAGCAAAAAGGCAACTTATTGCAGATCTTAATACCGTTGGTCACTCTATAAATGATGGTACATATATTATGACTTATTCTGTTGAACTTATTGAGGCTCATTAACTGTGGCAAGAGCCTCTCCGCTTAGACACGTAGTAGAGGACATATCAATATTGTCACTTAAGACTTATTTATCGGTGTGGCTCAGGTTTGGGGCTATGGAGTACCATAAGTTTATAAAAGAGGATATAAACCTCTGATTTGTTGCCAACTACAACGAAAGGGATAACTTTGGCCAACTCGACTAAGCACCTGTCCATAAGAGTATAACAACACAATCCTTGCGAAAGAAAACCACAACAATTTCTGCCCATCAAACTGGTATCCCTCTCATTACTGGACTGCATGTCACTGAACTATGGAATATGTAGACTGGGAAGAGTACGGCATAAAAAGTTTCTCATCTCAATGTTGATTCACTGAAAGTATTTGTTTTGAATTAGGGGAATTATATGTCCAATAATGAGGTGTGCAATACGGTAGAGCTTTTTTTCTTTTAAATGTTCGTTATATCAGGTCCTTACGGTCTCAAAACAGTCATTTTAGTCTATAGATATCTTTGGAAAACTATGACCTTTTTGAAAAATATTGAAAATCAGCTCTATGGGCCTGAAGTTTAGAATTTTTTTTATTTTCTAGAGGAAAATGTGTTTTGGATTTGATATTATCTATTTGGTAGACATTTAAATATTTTGTAAAAAAACAAAAAAAAACCAATTTGGATCAACAAAATTTATATCAACAATATTTATTAAAGGTTTATTGGAATTCCGTATCTACGTTTCCAAAAAAAAGGAAAAACGTTGTGATATGAATTGTAGCGCTCCATCTATCGTTCTGTTCTTTAGCGTTTCACTGCCAAAATATTCGGCAAATACACCCCCAAAATTTGCAAACACACATAATGTTTACTTAGATACACAAAAAAGTACAAATTTGGAGAATGATGAGATGGGTGACCTTTTTATTACTTTTAATTGAAGAAAAGTATTTATGCAACAAAATTTTTTGGAATAATTCAGAAATTTTTGTAAAGGCAAAGCTAACAATAGACTTAACAATCTAAATGTAATACTACCAAGTATCAGATCGAAAAAGCTTTGCTTGTTCTAGCATTATTATTTATTTTGTCTAAGTAATTGAGTATGACGTAATTACAAGTTCTTTCAATACTGTGATATTGGATTGTTAAATAATACATATTGACTCTAAAAAGAATCCCTAATCTTCATAATATATTATTATGCTACATATATAAGGTATATGATGTAGCTTTTGTATTTGTAGTCTTGATTACTGTCATTGCCAATAATAGCATTATTATTCAATAATCCATATTGAATAATATTTAAATGGAAGCGACATTATTGTATATTACTGCCATTTACTGTGTTTAAGTGGAAAAAGAGTTATCAATAAAATTGTAAAAACATACATTCTAAGCATTTTTCTTGGTGTCAAGTGTTGGTATTTTGTATTTGTTGATATGAACAGTTTGTATTTTATTTAAAATAGCTGTTATAATTTTCATTTAATTATTAAGAAGAGAAAACCTTAATATAAAGTAACCCGGAGTACATGTGATCATGAATGACAGATAGTAACAATAATCTTTTTTTGACGAAATATAAATGTAAAATTGAAGATTGGCGCCGGAGTAATTGTTGCTCATATCCTTCCTTGATATGGGGTATTTTTCCCCCTTCCCTTTACTGTTCCTTGAAGCTATTCTAATGAAACGTCATAACATCTAAGCTGCTTTTCTCCTAAACATTCTTCAAATTTCTAAGGATATAATCTCATATTAGTTTTTTTTTAAAACTCTAGTTAACACCCATTGTATGTTCTAAAAAATAAGTGGATATAGCTAATGTTTGAGATTTAAGACTTTAAATTTGTTATAATTCAATACTTAGTCCATATAAACTATTACTTTATTTTAAGTAACATTGACTTTTTATATGTAATATAAAGTACTTCCTTTATTTAAACATATGTTGAATTAAAAGCATGTGAGATTTCATTTCACTATTACTTACCAGCGTTTCATAATTTATAGATCGCTTAACATATACTGTAAGTGTATATTAAATATGGTAATCTTTAATGATGACTAATTACAATGCGAGGTTGAAAGAGCTATCGAGACTTTATTAATATGACTACGTTGATAATAATGTTAAATCAAAAAAGTCTTGTATAAACATAATAATTTATATCTACCGATAAACTTTTCTTAGATTTTGGACAATTTTTATAGCTATTTTTTAAGCATGAAGTAATTAACATTTCAATCACACAAAATATATATTATATATTTAAAATATAACGTAGATAGTGATATATTTTTTTTTTATGAAACCTGAACAAGAGTGTTATTTCTAATGCTTCTATCATTATTATTGAATTCTTGAGAAGGTAAAATCCAAGTATAAAGTAAGAACTGATGGAACGACGTAGCTTAATGGACAACAAGCTCAGGAGAAATAATTCTCTTTAGCTCAATCTGTGTAGGTCAATACCAGGTCGTTCCTGGAGAGAAGGTAATTTCTTCTCTAAAATCTATAAAACAAACTTTTTTTAGATTACTTTTCTCTTGAGTAGTCCAATTTACTTTAAGGATCATTAAATACTCACAATATTGTCATGTATAACATAATTTTTTTCTAAATTTTAGGCAAATTCAATAACCAACGGACCAGCAGTCCTATTCAAATATGTTGTACATATATAGAAATAAAAGGTCTTACATTTATAACTCCACAGCAAACCCTCATTCATACGGTAGCAGATCCATATGTCAACAGATAAAACATCAACCAACAAAATAACGAAAAACAAAGTTTATAATAGACAAAACATCGAATGAAAAATAATTTTCTTCGGTATTTCAGCAAAACACCGCAGCTTTCAATGAGCAGCTTTACTCCGTATAAAAACTTTTTTTAACAAAATTCTACCTACGGTTTTACGCCTCCCGATTTTTTAAAAATCCGAACAAAAATAATTAATAAATAATGACAAACCAAGTAAAACATTTTAGGATACTATACATAGTTTACTTCAAAAATGAAGAGTTTTTTTGTTTTTGTTTTTTTCAACATTCTCTTTATATTATATAAAACATACATATATAAATAAACCGGATCAATTACGTAAAAAGTGTATCATAAGCATTATAGTTTATACTTAATGCTCCAGGGTAGAATTTCAACTAATATTATAAAAACAATCTTAAAAAAAAACAGTAAACATGCAAATTAAAAATCATGATAAACATTGGATAAAATTTCTTAACACCCTTTTTAAAATACTTCTATGATTACATGAAGTCAATGGAAGGTACCGGATTTCTTCTCCTGCTAAATTCCATGACTCACATCTTGATTTAGGAATTGTCATTGTGAGAGAAATATAGCAGGCTTAAGCTGCCAAGATGATACCTCTCAACTCATCCTCCTGAATAGGCTGGCAGTTAGTTAGTCGGCTGGCGTTGAGGGCTTTACAATTAAGAATTGCAAAGTCCAAAGCACTTGTTACCTCAGAAGTTATACCATTCTTCTTTGAAATTCTAAAAAGAGCTAAACCTTTAACATATTTTTATTCCCATTCTTCTGTCCGTTTAGATTATTTTTGAAAGTATTGATAAGCGTCAGGGCCAATTTCATCTTATTATAAATAACAAATTTGTAAATTTCTTTTGTTTGAAAATGATATCCTTGATTGAACCGTATATATTTTTTATTTCATCACATTGTGTTTTTTTTAAGTAATCAATTCGACCCCTAACGTCTATAAGGTATATAAAGTATAAAAAAGCTCGACCTGACTAAATCTGGTATTAGCTCCCGCAATTCCATGCTCATTAAAACCATATTTTGTTGCAAATCTGTAAATATCAATGTGTCTTCTAAAGAATACACCTTCTGCATTTTCCATTGTGAACACAAAAGAATCCCATTTAAAGTTATTACCCAGGTTCACACGAACCTGGTCATTCCCAATTAAGCTGTTATTTTCCTTCAAATAATTGGAATTACCTCAATGATTTCCTAATATTTTAATAAGGAGATTGATCATGATGTTTAATAGGCATATTTTTTAAAAAGTTTCAACTATTTCTTTATAATAAAATAAGGAAAGTTATATAAAAATATGAAAATAAAGTATAAACATCCTCCCAAAGGGAATTACTACATTAAAAACAAAAACTTGCTTTATCCTAAGAATCTTGGGAGACAATCTTCGACTCTCAGAAACAGATTTCCAATACACTTTAGTCCAAAAATAACGACGGAAAAAGGGACTTCTAGCACTTAAAACACTTTTTACATATATATAAAGGCAAAAGTACGCCTTAAACTCACTAAATCCGAATTTAATTTACACAACAACAAAAAATAAAAAAAGGAAAAAAGAAAGACGTTTGTACAAAATACGTGAAGAACTCTTTATTTCGAGTTATTTCTATTTTAAAAGATAAAAGGATGTATGGTTGAATCCATTCTGAATATATGACTTAATATCGATATAAAATATATATATACTATATGGAATTTAAAGACAATTTAAGTCTGATAGAGTAATTGAAATACCTTACTTATACATTAAACAGTGCAACAATATCTGGCCAATTAAAGGAATATTAAAAAAAAGTTTGTGTCCTCATGAAAGACGCAGACTAAGAATGAGGGTTGATTACGGAGTTATAAGTTAAAGAGCCTTAAAAGTAAATGGGAGTACTCTAAAAAAAGTAATTTGATAAATTTTGTTCTATCTATTTTAAATAAGAAATTACCTTCACCGCTTTGACTATAATAGAAAAATCCCATTTGTATTTTTAGATATGTTACATCAAGATTAAATAATTCCAAAAAACATATTAATATAGCATGTAGAATAGCTGAATACAAGGTCTTATAATTATTTATTTAGTGAAAACTTCAAGTTAGTGTCTACGTTCTAATAATAGTTGTCCTTTGTGCCCAACGTCAAAAAATATTTTTTATGGAAGCCCTTACTTTTCAAGGAAAGTCTGTTTTTGATAGAAAAGATTTAGTTTAAATATTTATTTTATTTTGACATTGTCTTTATATTAACCCTTTTGTCATATTTTCTTTTTATACACACTCTTTGCCTTACGGTTCAAAATTACCCCCTATTAAACATTCGATTAATTTTAATTTGAAGCTTAAATATATTTTATAAGATGATTCAGCAGTTTAATACCAAATTTTAATTTCAACATTAAGTAATTCTAAATGAATATATAATTAAAAAGAGCTTGAACATATTGGAACTTAAATTTAGCTTTATAGATATATTTTCACATTTTCTACCTCCAAAACTTGTTTGAAAGTCTTTTTTGGATGTGCCCCAACAATACATTTGAGTATGTCTGGATGTATTTTAACGGACCTAAAAAAATGCCCTAATACTCTGGATACCGAAGGCTTAGAGTAGCTTCATAACAAAATTGATAGACACCTACCAATATCAATAACTCAACGTAGACTTGAAGGCCAGTCCTATCAAGGTTGTCCAATTATCACCATATCTTCTAAAACCTTTCGAATGATACATTTTCATTATGATTTGCTCAATATTTGGAGTGATTGATTAATAGGTAAAATGTTGAATAGTAATTAGAATAGTCTATGTTATATTTTGTAGGCCCAGGAGTTATTGTTTTGATGTTCTGACTATAATATCTAACTTCGTTTCTATTGTTTGCCAATGAGAACCATTCAATTTTAGCATTTTTTTGACTACAGAATATCACGTTCAGGGAATAAAAAGTCTTTTTCATCTGAGGATAAGTTAAGTATTCATCGACATAATCTTTTTCTTTTACATACCCTACAAACTCTAGATCTAGCTATTCTTTTTCATTAAGGATCTTTTGACAGTTTATTTTTAAATTAATTTTTTGTACAAACTAATTATAAATTCGATCTCCAATCTCAATACCTACTGATTAATGTAATTTATCATCATCGAAATATGTCATTATTTATTTGGCAATAATATTTTCTTATTTATAATTATGTAGCTCTAAAGTAATGAGTATACATTTCTTTGTCATTGTGTCAAGAAGTACTTTTGGGTAACGTTCTTTTACATACTCATAGGTACATATTGCGTTTCAAGTATAATTGTCGATCTAAATCTACTGATTCTACAATAAATGAAATATTACATTCTATACAAAATTATAGTATTTGGTCTCTACAAGAATACAGTTCACTATTCCTTTGGGGGTTTCTACATATTAATATGATTATATAGGATTATTTATAATAAAAAATATCATTTTATAATAGCAGGGTCAAAACGAACCGTTAGCCAATCATTGTAGACAATTAATTTTCAGTTAAAATGAAATGATAACAATGATTATATAACAAATCATTGTACTACTAAGTTATATTTATGAAAAGTCAAGCAATTTAAATTTAGTGGCCAAAGTGGCTTCAGTCTAAAAGAAATGTGTTTGGCGATGCACTGTTCACAATTTTCCTTATGACGAGTATGACATTGAAACAAATATATATGGTTGTACTAAACAATATAACTCGTAAAATCAGCTGTGTGGGTCGGTTGCTAGGATAATGCGATTTTTTTTAATTAAAGAAAGGAGCTATTTTAAAATATTATGCAAAGGATTTAGAAGAAACTACCTTATTATTATTCAGTGGGAACAAATGAAACACAAAATTGCTCCTTATCAAGACCTTAAACGTAGTGGATATTTATCGCCTTGGCACTATATTATATCTCTAGATTCCATTTGGAATAATTATTATCATTTGGTAAGAGTAGGTTGTCGATTAAGAAATGTGATTAGTTTGTATGAGGATTCTAAATTTACTATAATTGTCCCTCATCCACATTTATCAATTTTTCGTTTTTGTTTTGAATAAATAAGTGGCTCTGTCTCAATTCAAAAAATGTATTGATTGTTGTATTTCACTAGCCTAAAAAGGATATGAAAATGTCAAAGTCGTCATTTTGTATGTACATAGCTTTGTGTAAGTTAAGTAAATGGTAGAGCATCAATGTACAAAATGCAAGAGTAAAAAAGGAATATAGTGTAAATATAGAGCACATCACAAGTGGCTGATGAAACTAGAAATCAAAGTCAACAAACTAAGAAATGACATTCGATAAGATTAATGGTTCCTGGGGTTCATAAAACTATAAAGACATAACTAGAATAGACCAAAATGCGTTGATAGATTCAACTAATAGTTGGTAATTAAAATGACTTATTATTTATATAAATATTAAGAAATAAAAGTTTGTATAGCTATCCTTCGTGGCTGTCAAGGACTTTATTTTTCACTATACAATATAAAAAAATGCATCAGAAGAAATTGAGTATTTACATTTAATAAAAATATAAATAAAAGTTTTAGTTTAAAATTAGATTCCACAGAGTAAAACATCTTTAGTTTCAAAAGTACACTAAAATGTATAGAATAAATTAACATTAGAAAAAATATTTAGAAAGAAACACAACAACAAAAAAACAAAACAAAACATATAATAGCAAAAAAGTCAGAAACCTAAAAATAAGTATGAAAGATTTGTCTAAATTGATGCTTATTGATTTAAAATTTTAATGTGTTTGAATGAGTTGTCTGGAAAATACTGTACAAAATCCAGTGCTAAATCGAACGTCAAGATATTTCCAATTCAAAAGCCATGTATTTTTACCTATCTGCAATAAGTATGGCTCGTGTATTTTAGAATTTTCAGTCACCTCGTTGGAAGCAGATGTTTTTGTATTTGTAGGTATCTTTTAAACTTTCTCATCACTGATTTTTGGTTCATTTGTACTGTGAACTTTATCATTTTCTTGAGGAACTTCCTTTTATTGAATTTTTAAGGATTCCGACAACTTCTGATACTTAATGCAATATATTTTAGAAAAATGACCTGTTGCATAACAATTTGCAAATGAGATAGAAACAAAAAGAGAGAAAAAGAAAATGAATTTTCTAGAAGGACTCCCTTGAATGTCTGTTTTTTTAGAATCCCTTACTCACTACGGGTATGCAGCGAGTCCATTTGTGTCCATGAAGATTGAAATAATTTATTTATACAGTTTGAGACATGAGGTTTAATGTTATAACAAATTGTATAATATATATAATATATCTTTTATTTTATTTTTCTTTCTATCTCATTTCTTGTTCTCTCTCTCTTTGTTTGTAGCTCTTGTAGTTAAGGCATTTATTATGAGATCAATTCAAAAATTAGTTTTATCCTTGAAATTTTTTCGTGCCCTTTTCTTAAATTGACAACAATATAGATAGCTTTCAAAAAGGCCCTTTTTTAAAATTAAAGTTCATACTTTCAGTTATCAAATGCAATGCTTTTAAACTTTTTGTATCAATTCATCTTGAAGCTATGAGCATAAAATATATTAATATAATTTATCATTAACTTCAACAATGAGGGCTTAAAACTACTTTGACCTTTTTTTAAGCTAAAAATAACAAAAAATGTATAGCTTTTTTGTGAAGGACGCAAGGCTATGAGAGAAAAAATAAGGCCAAATTTGGAATCTGGGGATCAAATTGTACTAAATTAAGCATACGCTGTTCTTGTGCATAAAAAAGTGTGATTTTGTTGGATAGTGTAATCATTGATTTTCTTTCCAATTCACTATGGGTCGAAAGGGTTAATTGTTTTATGGTCTATTATAATCCTACTTTTTATAGCTCATGCGTCTATATCTTTTTTTTAAAGTATTGAAATGATTCTTTTGAGGGTGAAACCCACTTGAAATTTCATTCATTTTCAGATATAAATTTCAAAAGAAATTACCTGGCAAACTTGTAATGAATCCTTAAACAAATCTGTTTTCCCGTAATTCAAGGAAAACAAAATTAGATAATCTCTTGCTTCTCTTGTAGGCACTCTTTTTCTATTTATTATCCTAATGTACACACACACATACCAAGTTATTGTTGTTCAAATAATAATTATTAATTATCCTGTTTAGTATGTGTACATTATGAGTGAACAAAGGCAACAACATCAAACAAAGCATATTATCTAAGGTGTAGAGGCGAAAGAAGTAAAAAATTTAAAAATCCCCATTCTGGAATATCCGTATTTCTGCTCTAAAAAACAAAAAGTCAACAATCTTATCTTAATCTTTGAAGAACGCTGAATCTTATGATTAACAAAACTCAAAGAATGTCACTCATTTCCAGAATTAACTATTAATACTACACGGAAAAATAAATAGCATGTCCACTCTCTATTAAAGTTTATCTAGTATCCTGTCGAGGCCTAATTTGTGTGTGTGCGTTACAGTTTTTCGTAACTACTTAATCTAAGAAATCACAAGGTAGCATCAAGCGTGGTTAGCTTAAGCTCAGCACACCATATTAAAGAAAATATAAAGTGGAGAAAGTATATCTATAAAATATTATACCAAAGTTTTTATGTCTTTTTGTCCGTTTGTCGACGCCTAATGCCTAAGTAATGCCGGGGATTCTCAATATAAAGATTTACATAGCGTGCGAACTATACTATGTTCTCTACAGAAAATAAAATTATCATTCTCACCACAAAAGAGTAAAAAAGATAGGCTATAGTACTCATGACATATCAATATAATATTTGTTACAAGCCGACAAGGAAGCATGATTGTACAAATGAAATTACCCTGTTTACAACTTGGTCTAGTAATTAAATTTTATCATATGAAAGAGTTTCAAAATAGTATTAAAGTGACTCATTTTTATATGAAATTAACTTGCCATAACAAATTATATCCAAATAAAGAGTTTTTAGGCAGTATTGGAACAATAGAAAGTTAAATAATAATAGTGAGTAAAAAATATGTCTCTCGTTAGTTCAGCTATTTATGTGTTTCACACTTTCCATTGAGGTATAGTTCAGAAGAAACATATCACAAGACGCTATGTATGGTGGCCTAGTATAAGTTTTGATATTGAAGATGTTGTTAATAAATATACTTCATCCAGATAATTGGCCAACAATCCATTTTGCTGGACCATTCAAAAAGAAAATATGTTTTGTAAGGACGCATATTCTTTGGTTTCATATTTAGCCAAGATATACATAAAAACCAACATATAAAGATGCTATTGCTGATTTATGTCATATTTTTAGCTTGAAAGGCTTGATAATATTTTTAAAGAGCATTAATCGGTAATGAAATTTCAATAATTAGATTGGCTAATTGGAGCTATGGAAAGAAGGAGATAATAAAGAAAACTTTTTAAAATTATGGAGAATTTTATTATCGAAAGATTCTACGAAGATTACCTAAAAGTTATCTTAAAGAATCAATTTTAAGATAATAAACTGATTCGTAGGAAAATTAAATCTTAAGATTAAAAACATAGCAAGCATGAATAAAGGAAGCCCTGTTTTTATATGATAAATTGTATTTTATAAATTTCCCAAGATCTATTTAAAATTATTATTTCTCATCTATAACTACCAAAAAAAGCTTATTCATAGCCTGATTTGTTAAAAAATACCACAAAAGTGTTAGTTTTTTTGTACATATGGAACAAAAAATGAGTTCATTTCGGCAATTCCATCTAAATGATAACCTCATGTTTTTCTCACTAGAATGATGAGACACAATACTGTAAACATTTATTTTTCAATAAATAAATTTGTATGGGAAAAAAACATATCTAACGATGTCTTCTAACCTTACTTTTTGTAAGGGAGGGCTATTGTGTCAATGCATAAATTAATTATGTACTTTGAGTCTTTCTATTGGCTGATGGAGCGTGCTGTTATGATGCCCATTTATGGGACCACTCATGTAACGTCCATAACTTTTTTTTAGGGAAAGCTATAAAACATATATTTTGAAAGCAATGTCAACCAAACTTTTCAAGCAAAGCTAACTTTTATTAGGTTGACATATTTTTTTAAAATCATTTCTGAGCGTTTCTGATGTTACTTGTCGAAACAACTCTAATTACATAATATCAAACACGTTAAAATCAGAATATTTATAAATAAATATACAAATTGGTAGAAATATTACTTTATGGAATGCATCTTATGAATGGAGTAAATAGCTAATCAAGATTATTTCTTCTTGTTTGGAGGGGGAGGGATCAGTCGACGGTGTGAGAGACACGGTGAAGCAGGCTGTTAGCACAGTTGTGTTAAGCCGACAGGGAATTGTCTCCATTTATGCCGATTTTGCCAGAGCCGCTACAACGAGATTCCCAAACCTCACCATCGAAGAGGTTACTCCTGAGGAGATTAAGAGCTCCACAGTCATACATGAGCTGGAGGGAATGTGGGAAGATGTGCCCACCCTTCATGGCACACAGTGAGGACATCATATCGATGTTATAACATGGGGACAGATCAAACAAAGGATATACTCCACTATAAACTTTTCTCTCTCCAATCACCAGAACTACAAAAAGACGACACAGGAATCGAAATTCAGTTTTTACAAAAAAAGAGGTGTGGTTAGCTGTATTAATTTTGATTTTTACATTTAAATTATGATTTTATGTTTTCAATATGTCTTTATTATGCTTTCAGGTTTAGCTTTTTAGCTTGTAAAAAAAGAAATAAAAATCAATAAATAATAAATCCCTGAGTGAGAGTATGATGATGTGTGTTGATATATGTATTTGGTTGATATTTGTGTGTGTGATATAACTGTATGATTCTGCAGGAAAGAATCAAAAGATGTGCATACTTTAGATATTTGCACCGTCATGTACCAGCAGCTCTCTCAATAACTTTCTTCAGCAACTGAACAGTCCACAGTTCGCAGTTTACAGCAGAAGGCTGCGTTCTCTCTGTTCGGCGGACAAGCAATATTCCTAAACTAAGCAATATAAATAAACATGAGTCGGCTCTCCAGACTGGCTTGACCCTTTAAATTGGCCACTGAAGTTAAAAATATGTGAGTAAAACCTTGTTTATGATTGGGTTTTTTTCGTCTATTTCAGACGTGTAGTATCCGTCACGGCAAGGTTTTATGATTCTTCCTTTAACAGAAAAAAAAAGTTTTCTAAATATGCTTTTGGATACTTCAAACCCTTCTATACAAAATAATATTTTACATTGCTATGCTTTGAAATATAAATTAACAGATTTTTCAGCATGTGTTGAGTGAGTTCAAAAAGGTTGTACATTTCCATAAGATGATAAAAAAAAATCAGATTTATTTAATATAAAGACTTTATCAATACGTTTATAACAGTAATAATTATTGTAATTTTTTTTTTACATTCAGCTAATATAACTACCGGGCCGTATTTTTTTTTTTGAAACATGACTTTAGTTGCTTTTGGAGAAGTTTTGGTTAATTTTATGCAAAATTTGCTCTAACAAAAAAAAAAGTGAATTGTTTACCTCTTGAACGCCTTATTTACCAAGTTTGGGTTGAGGTCAACAATGGTTAAGACATCAGTGATCATAATACAAGTGGAAAGCATATCAAATTAAATTATATATCAAATACTGACTCTCCATCAAAATTTATTATGATATTTCTTCAAAATCTAATTTCTTAAACCAACTTTTCATCATTGATAAAAACAAACATAAGCAAGAAGCACCTATTCATTTCCTAGTAAAATGGAGTCATCTGACTAATCCAGCTAAATGATGTTGCTACAAGAATTTGCACAATTTATCTTTTGTTTTCTGCATTAAATCTATTTCCCTTTAACTGAATTATTAGAAAGATGTATAAACTTCATAATTTGGCCTGATGACTTATGTACACCGTGTGCATGATCTTTCTTCAAACCAAATCATGTAAGCCTTACTAGATCTAGCAATAATCAATGATATGTTGTATGAAGCACGCAAACCATTATTGAATTATTTTTAACTAATTAAAATCTTATTTCCAAAAGTTTTTCATGCCTTGAACCTTTCTCGAAGCAGCAGACAAATAGATTTCATGACTCTTAGGGACTTTTAGGTTTAAATATTTAAAGAAATAAAGGATTATTCATGCAAAAATATCTTAATACATCTTTATAATCACTTAAAGTCATTTATGTGCTTCCTTATGTTTTAAGGTAGATAATTCGGAGCTTTTTCTAAGTAGTCTGTTTGGGTTAGTGAGTGATATTATACTGATTATAGGATAAAATAAAGGTACCAATAATAAAGTACAATAATACCATCCCAATATAACGTTGTTCTATCCTATGAATCAGATAATATTCAACATACTCAATTCTGCTACCATGTAATCACATTTTTTAAATTTTGTATATAAATTTGTTTGTTTTATGTAATAATATTTAATAAATAATTTTTTGCCGTCCCCAATCGCCTCTTTTAGCATTCCCCTACATAAAAGCACTGCTCACAGGGGGGGGGGCTGTTGCCGACTTTCGGAAACACTGATTTACAGCACTTACAATACTAAATAATTGAGACTTTAAATTTTGCTTAAGTTTATTTATTTAAAACTCATTTTAGTTATGTTTTTTTTTTTAAATCAACAATAACTTATTTCAACACTTCTAAAATAACATACTTTTGAACATAACTAAAAAAATAGCTTAAAAGTACACGACGGATCATCGTTTATTTAAAAAAACAGTACTATAAATTAATAACTTGATTAGTTGTAGATAATACCTAAAAACTACCTAAAACCTTTTACTTTAATTAGGAGAGAGAACAATGCAGTAGTTTAATCATTGAGTACTATCCGTACTCAAAACAAGATATGTCATTCCTTGATGAAGTTACTTTCTAACAACTTTTTGAGGCCTTTAGGAATCACTGTCTTATTTGAATGTGCAGAACAAAAAAACCATAGGACTTTTGAAATGATTAATTCGATTTTGTTGAAGTTTTTATAGGAAAGGGATGACATTACGTTCAGTCTTAAAGATTGATGTTTGAAACGAAGGCTTCATGATCCCCACAGTCATACATACCACGTACCTTACTTCAAGACATTCGTAAAATTAATGAAAATAAGTTTTCTCTTCCAAGCCATAAAAGGAACAGTTTTTCATCTCTTTATCTTTCAATTATTTTTTGGTGAATAATGAAGAGGTTATCATCATTTTGTAGCGGAATCGTTCCTTTTTTTGAATTGTGAAGGGGTTGCCAAAAAATTTGCTGGAGCCTTCGACAAAACTTTCATTAGCAAGAGATCCAAAACTTTAGAGCCTCCTCTTCACAAGATCTGCTGGTGATCCTTTATAAGGCGTCCATTGATAGAATTAATATCTTGCTCCAATGCAATATAAAAGGAAGAATCTTAGTAATTCTATTAACTTGTAAAAAAGTCTCAAAGTACCTCTTCACTGACTCTTTACGCTGTTGGCTAACAAAAGTAAGCTGAAGCTTGCATAATAGGACCTCCTTTGTATAACACCCTGGATTATAGCTCAGCTGTTCATCCAAAGCCAAGTAAGGAGGAGGCTAATCCAATAGAATAATTCCATTTCCAAGTTATCTCCCTACAAATGTTCCACAACTTACCAATGACTTAAACCGTTCTTGTTATCCCATTAAGTTTATTTTGTTTAATTTGTGTCCGGTGAAACTTACAAACTCTGGTTTAATTTTGATACCAAGAAGTATCTACTTACTCTTAGCCTCTGTAGGCATATCCAAGCTGACTCACTTTTCCGATTAATAAATATAACTTGAAGTTGCAAAAGTGTTGAACAGAAGAGAAAGAAAGTGAAAAATTGACGTAATCTGTTATACATCTTATGTAGCAAAATATATATATTTACGACTATGAAACTAATCAACAAAACAGTCGAGTTTTGCCATTTTGGGATAAAACCTTAGGGAAGTGTCATATTAACGGAATTTGTAGTGAGTTGGTCGAATTATCTCTCTCTTTTTTATTTAATTAATTTTTTAAGCAAGTGTTTTACTTATTTTAATGTATTCAGTCTGTATTCAAGTTTACTAATAATCATTTTTCTTTACTTAATACACAGAAATCCTTAAAATATCAAAGCATATTTTTCAGATCATTCCCTCATGCAAATATAAAATATTGCGTTGTTGGGGATCACCTTTTTCCGAACTTAAGTTCGTCTAAAGATTCCGGGATTACTCAGAAGTCCTTATGATATCTTGCCCGAGCTTAGTGTGATTCATGAGATTTAATATGGAAGTCTATAATAAAATGACAAATAGGAAAGCTTGGGTGGTATCCAAATTAATAAAAATATATCGATACGATATCTATCACTTTACACACAAAAAATATCACAAATATTGTGTAAAATGTCTTTTACACAGCTTTGAGATCGTAATTACCTCGTTATTAATATACTTAAAAATACCTATTCACCCACAAATTGACCTCTTGCCATGCACGCAATATATCATCCATGCTATGGGACATCCATCTTACTATTTCAGAATCTAATTCCTAATGTTCCTAGTCCGATATGAGTCCAAGTCATTATACCTCTGAGGCCTGATAAAAAATATGGAAAATACTAGGATTAAGCGATTTTTACAAGTAAAATAGTATATCAATCAACAACTGAACTTTTCCTTTTCACTTCCATTGGTCTTGAGTAAAAAAATATGTCCCTTCCTCTAACTATAGATTTCCTTGGATAATCACACTAAATTCTATTTCCACATGAGGGAACAAACAAGTATTTTTCCTTCTTTTTTTTTTAAGAGAAGAAGAAAATAAATAAAACAAGCTAAGTAGCATTCTTGATTATTTCACGTGTCGTATCACGATTATGATAATTATACTTATTTTATACAATAAAACTACGTTATATGTACTGAACTTAGCCTCTAGTATGTGGTCATTTCCAAATTAAGTTACTCAAAAAAAAAAAAAAAAATACATCAAATACCAAAAGTACCAATGTTCAAAAAAGTTTTATTTTTCATTTGCTGTTATATCAAATTGTTTAGAAAGGGTATGAATAATATAAGATCACCATTTTAAATTATCTTCTATAAATTTGACATCATTAATCAAGCTTTACCATAGTTATAGCATAAAATAAACATACTATGTGTATTTTCAATATATGCTTTAACATAGAGTTACTTTACATCAGCTCAACCAATAAAAGGTAATCTTTTAGAAAAATAATTAAGTAGTGGATGAAATTTGGTATACAATCCAATAAAAATTTAGAATAAATACATGTAAAGAAAAACTACAGATTTAACATTATTGAATAAATAACCACATTTAATTTTATAAATGTTCATTATATGATTTTCTTAAGTTAAGTAAAACAATGTGAAATTAGACTAAAAAATGAGTTTATTATAACTTATTTATTGAAATTTTTTTTTGAATAAATTTAGAAAACTATAAAAAAATATTTCCCAAGTCAGTAAAAAAATCAAAAGAATCTATTTTGTTAAATGAAATGATTAGTATAATATATAGCTAATTATCTTTTATTTAATAGACTTAAATCCATAATATTAATAAATAGACATAGTGATACCAAAAATAATACTTTTTCAGGTAAGTTTTTATGAAATAAGCAACTTTTATTAATTAACTATGATTAAACAATGGTTTAAAAGGCAACTATTAATATTATTATAAAGTAGGAATGTTGAAAGATAAAAAAAAGTATTTATTTTAATTTATTTTTTAAATAATGATATTTTAAATTTTATATTAATTTGAAAGAAGATATACAATAAGGAAATTTTCAATCCAGAACAAGTTCAAGGCTCACTATCTTAGGAACCCTGTCATCTATTTTTATGAAAAGTTTACTCATCATATTTAACTGACAAAACTTCATAACAAGAAAGACGAGGACGAACGCATTACAGCCATCATTATGTGCCTCCGTACCGGGGCACGCCCAATGATCCCAAAGTCCTATCAGTCTGGTCCTAATAATGCTTGTTCGTCCTAGGACAAGTCCTTATCGGTTTTTTGTAGAAACTACCAATGCTAAAATGACATAGTTGCAAAGAGACAAGATACCTGTAGGAGATGTCGGATGTGTGACTCGTACCAAGGAATACTAAAAATGCCTAGAAGTGCGCCTTCAAAATAGTGTTCACTTTTTTTCCACACGATGAGACTGACACATTCTTCCTTTGTTCTATAAATTATTATAAAAGAAATCGATGTTCACAAAACTTAATTAATTTTTTTTATTACTTAACTCAAAACTGTAGGCAAGTGTTTTTCTCATGGATGCAAGCAGGGTTATGACAACATTACTAAAGATCCGGATGTGAGCTTCCACAAATTTGCAATAAAATATTTCAAAAACATAACCAAATGGATTAGGGCCATGCCAAGATATATGATTGACCAGCCACCAATAGCGAATTGACGACTATGCAGTCTACATTTTAAAGTGTTAATTTGCCACTGAATCTTTAAATCTATCCCGTAATTGAGAAAATTAACTCCAACGAAGGTAAGCAATGCTCCCTGATAATATGAATATTGCTTCATGCTTGTGAATCTATGAGACCGCTAATTTTTTTCTTAATTTCCTTTAAAATATTTTTTTATACACACTGTCTAATGCTTGTTATATGTCTGGAAAACGTAATTATAGCATAGTTCAGAAGGATTCACTTCAAATTCTAAATTATGTACTTTAATATTGCAATTTTTTCCCTCGTAATTTTAGTAATCAATAATACTTGTAAATGATATATATTCACAAAGGGTTGAAATATGATACCATCTCATCAAAGAGGTCCAATCTGCAAAGCTACCTCTCATCACCATCAACACCTCCAAAACCTATACAGGCATCAAATAGGACCAAAAGTGTGCATTTGGAGAATGAGAGACTAGAAGCTCTCTCTGTTAGAATAAGATATCTATGACAAACTGTTTTCCGAATCATTGCTTTCGGGGTTATTGTTCTTGAACACAGATCATATGAGTTTACCAACAGGAATCTTATCATAAAAAATAATATATTTCACCACAACAAACTACACGATCGGAGCTTGTGCTCCTTCAGATAATACTAAAACTTGTTAAACGTATTATTATACGTTCTAGCTACCATTCATTATTTTCTTTGTTCTTATATTCTTCAATCCTAGCCATGAGTGAAGAAAATAAAAATATAGCTGGGACCATAGGATAGAAAGACCAATGTATCAGTCCTTAGGACCGTTGAATGATAAAATATATTATATGTAAAAAAAAGACTGAATGGGGTGGGGGAAAATTCCAATAAAGTGATCAGTCTTAGAACTTATCCAAAAATATATGTAGATTGTCTTTTAGAGATAGTCTAATAAACATTTACATAACACTCTAAACTCCGAGCAGGCTTCCATTCTCAAGGCAAAGGCCAACATGGACAAGAAGTGTATCATTAAGACTTGTGTCAGTTTCAGGGACCGGTCGGAGGTTGTGGTTGAAGCTAGTTGTTGGTTTGAGGGTCATTCCATGTCAAATCAACGAAAATAAATAAAAATGTCGCCCAACTTTTTCCACTCTTATATTCCCATTCTTCTTATCTGGCCTCCTACACATGATGTTTGTTGGGTTCCCAATACCGATGTTATATTTGTGATCAGGAGCGATACTAGCTTTCGTTATTTAAGACTTAGCTCAAAAAATTAGGAACACTGCAATATAATAACTTATATAAATAGTTTTATTTATAAAAATATATATGGTCTTTTTGGGGGGGGCGGAGGAAGGATTTATAAATACTTGGAGTAAAAAGGGTTATCGACGACATTGTGATAACAACAACAACTAGAGCAAAAGAACGACAGTCCTAAGTCTAAAGAAAGAATGAATAATCTACTTTAAAGTTATGTCCAACTTTATGAACAAGTGATATATTATAAACTACAAATATATTTTTAAAATTTGTTATCTTCTAATCAATAATATGTATTAATCTAGTTCAGTTTTCTTTTTACAGTCCATATAACTTATTAAATAAGCTTAATTTATAAAATTGTAAGTAAAATTGACCAAATTTTTGTGGAAAAGTAACCTAACTTTTAGATCCCTTCGTGGTAGCTATTATAAAAAAAGCCAGCAAGATTTTTGGCGCAGGACTACCTTTATTTATGTAGAACATATTGCATAAGTTTTTATCTTTATAAGATTTGGGCAATTTTTGTTTTTACTGTTGATCAAGTACTTCCTAGTCAATTGCACTTTTTTTTTGAATAAAAATTGAGGTCATAAGAAATTTTAATATTCTAATTTTGAGGTTTAGCTCTTCTGGAGAAAAAAATATAAAAGAAAAAGTAGCGTCCGTAAAAAAAACATTAAAGCAACGTTGAATAGTTTGATTTGAAACAAGTATTTATATATCAGAAGTAACTCAGTGTTATATGCTAAAATTTGAGACACTAAATTTACTAATATATTTGGGCTTTTATACCAAAAATCATCCGAATCTGAGAGGTTCGGGGGACATTCCCTTGTTGATTTGATATGAAATGATCTGCCTAAGACTTATATGACCGGGCCTGAGATTGGAATGGACTGAATAAAAAAGGAAAAACCAGTATTGTTTGATTTAAATCATTTTATTTTTTTAAAGCAATCATTGATTGAATTAAACTTTCCATATTTTTTCACTTGAATATAAATTGATCATAAATATACAATTTATTATTCGATTAATTTGGACCATATCTTCCCGGTGGACTTCACATATATTCATAATAATAAGCCAGTTATTTATATATTACTCAAGACAGTCTGTCATTGTGTTCCATCTTTCATATGGGGTATGATGACACATTGACCACCTTTCTGTCGATATCTTTCTCCGGCATAGTAGTTATTCTGAAAATATTTAAAAAAAATGGAATACCATTCTCTTCACACATTTAATTTATAGATCAAGAGCTAAATGATTAGAAGATAAATGTGCTGTGCCTTCATATGCAAGGACATAGCTCTCAGGCTCTTTTGAAAATTTCTCATTTTATTTACATAAGCTTCATTGTCTGTCACAACAAACAACAACAAAAAAAAAAAACAGTGGATTTTGTTAGAGTGACGCATATTATAGGTTTTGTATGGATTTTCGATCAACCATCGATAGAAAGACACATATAGTTTTATTATTCAGAATATCTCTATATTTGTATACTCCTATTCATAGACACACTCCAAATACTTATTAGCAATATGTTTTCTTTATACTCATTATAATGTCTCCTGTATATCGCTTCAACGCACAATAAAAGAGAATAGTGCATAGTGACAGTTGTTTATATTACAGGGTGTCCACGATAAATTGGAACTATCTATAAATTCAACCTACTTGATAAAAATGGAATTTGGAGTGGATTTCTTAGTATGAAAAAGTTAGACATGATATTAAACAATAAATTTATTCAACATGTCCTCCCTCAGGAGCCACCATCCTCTCCAACCTGCCCCTAAAGGATTTACATGCCCTGATGACTTCCGCGGAATAGACAGCATTCCACTCCCTCGTAATGGAGCCCTTCAGGGCCGCAATGCTCTTGTGGCTGACCTTGCACACCTCCCTCTCCAACTTCCCTTACCAGTAGTAATTACACGGATTGAGGTCGGGTGAGTTGGAGGGCCAGGTGTTGCGATCCCAGAAAGTGATGTCGTGGGAGTTGAAGAGGTTAGTGGTCGTCATGGCGATGTGAGCGGGCACTGAGTCTTGTTGGAATATGAACTCCCTCCCAGCGGCCGTATCCTTCATACAGGGGATGACGAACTCCTCCATGACTTCGCAGTATCTTATCGCGTTAACCCTTTCCTTGGGATTGAAGAAAAAAGGAGGCATCACCTCACCGGTGCTGCAGATGACACCCAGGGTTATCACAGAGGTCGGCAACTTTGTGGTGAAGACCGCAGGGACCTCTTCTCTCTCCTTGGTAAGCCAACTGTCATTCTGGATGTTGTAGCTTCTGTCGACAGTCCAGTTCTTCTCGTCGGAGAAGAAGATGATTCTTCCTCCATGGCTGTTCAGGTCATTGAGGAGACGCTTACCGTTGGTGAGCCTGGTGGCCTTCATGGATGCCGTGAGAATGTGTTGTTTGGCCATTCGGTATTACCTGTACCCAAGATCCTCATGTACAGCGTTGGAGACCAGCTGCTTGCTCAGTCCACGGTTCTTGGCCAACCTGGACAAGGAAGTCCCCGGCAAAGCCTTGATGGATGGACTTCCGGAGGCATTCAAGTAAGCGGGGAGTGCGGATTCAGTCACTTCTCATGTTGTGGGCCTTGCAGCTGACCTTCACCTCAACCTCCAAGGCATTGAAGATCCGGTACACCGTGGTCTTGGGGTAGTTAAGAAGCTTGTAGATAGCAGAGGGTTTGTGTCCCTCGCGAGCCAATTCGAGGATGGCGTCTCTCGTTGCTTGTTCCATGATGACTATTGTTTGTTGTCAAAACAATTGTGGTGGAAGTTATAGTGTATTGTTCACGCAACCTTTTATATTAGTATGATTTAACCCCGAATATCCACATTATCGATCTGGATGAAGTTTAAAATAGTTCTAATTTATCGTGGACACCCTGTAGCTCCCTTCTTTTTTTTCTAGACTTCTTACTAAATTGAGATATCATCTTGCAGCTTTTTTGCAAAATAATTTATTCACTACTTCAACTCCAAATTCACGTAATGGATGAATGATTTTTAATTCAGCAAACATTTTTTTTTCTACTAGTTATTTTATAGAGAATTTAAAATAATTAAAAAAATAAAGAAAATCAAGTGCGAGATATACTTTACAAAAAAATATATCAAAATTGTGTTCTAAATTTAGGAATATGTACATATATGAATTTAAGTATAAATGCAACTATTTTTCATTATATGACTTAAAATATAAATAATCTTGTAACTCCACATTCTTGCAATACTATTATATAAATTTATTCAAAACGAATCTTCACATCATTATATTTGTTTTCATTTAATCATTATTTTTGTTTTCATTTTATCATTATTTTTGTTATAAACATAATGATTAAAGTAAATATTTGAGTGTATAAAAATTTCTTACACGTTAGACCTATGTTATTAAGAGACCTATAATTATTTTGATTTAAAAAAATTAAAAAAAATCCGATTTAAATAAAAAGAATCGATTTTATTATTTTATTTTGAAAGTAAAAAAATCACCAACCTTGTGACTTACAAAACATCTTTATTATTATTTAGTTAATTTTAGTTTTTTCATCCTGATTTTAATTTATTTAATATTGTTTTTAAAATAACAATTAGTACAGAGATGAACAAAATGTTAACTTGTCATTTGAAATGATTTCCCCCTGCTTTCATAACTGCTTTTGATTGAAGAAATAGAAAAACAAGGAAGGAATTGTTTATATTTCAAATTATAATACTCTTTCAACCCAAATATTGACAAAATTTTCCATAAATATATATATGTATGAAATTTTCGCTGCTTTAAAAATAAACTTACCCTGAATATGGGAATATACAGCTTCTAGCTTTGGTAAAACATTTTGAATTTTGATGTATGAAACATACATTAATCGTTTTATAGATTTTAATTTCATTGCTTTTCGCTAGGATATTGAGTTTTTATTTTTCTACATTGAACAAACGTTTCTCTGATTTTTTTTCATTTTTTTGATGCTATAAAGTTTTTATCATAATATTGAAAAATTAATTGAATAGTTTTCATAAAAAAGAAGAAAAGGAAAAGCCTGATTTACAAGATATCTAAATGTTTGGACAAGATAAAGGGCTAGACAAAATAACTGAGTCAAGGAATCTACAAAAAAATGTTTTAAGCACATAGGTAACTTAATAATATTTTGAATCCATGATATTATTACACAATTATGTCATTATGAAGTTAATACAAGCTTCATCTTCTTTCAATTCTTCTCAAATTTTTGTAGGTACACAATTTATATCTAATTATTTTCCATCTCTCTTTATTGATCACTTTTATTTTTAATCCTAAGGAGTGGTTTTTTTAACATACGTCTTTATAGTTCTCTATTTGTCGATTTAGTTTCTATTTCAAAATCTTCTCGTTTAAAATGAAAATTCAAAATAATTTTTAATGCTATTAATAAATTTCCCTCTCTTTGAACAATCACAATTCTATATAAACACTTATCAAATATTACTAAAATAAATATTTAGTATTTTTTACGAAGTAAATAATAAATGTTTATAGCAGATTTACATTTATAGAGAATTTCCATGTTTGATGATAGAAGTTTATGAGAAAGTTAGTATTTTATCATCAAAGTTTCAACTATATGCTTGATAAGTATGGCAACAATGAATCTCACAAGGTGAAAATATATTCCATGTCGAGAAAGAATAACCACTTTCTTTGCAAATTATATATTTACTTATAACTAATTGACGATAAAATACTTATATAAAAAATAACTTATTGAATCGATATAGTAATGTTTATATTAGAGAAGTTGCGACATAAGCTATAAATGAATTGTTTATCCTAATGTAAAGTAATCTGTGATCTAAATTTTCATTGCTGAGATAGCTCTTTTAAATTCGACACTTTTACACGGTCCTCCAAAATAAGAGTGAGTTATGAAAAAAATGAAGCAACATTGCATATACATTTTTGATGTTTGCATGTCCATAGGTATCCAAAAATAAAAATGTAAGACTCAGGGATCCATATCCGCCCAAGATTTGGGATTGGACTCTTTGGGCGTAACTATTGTAACGAAAAAACTAAGGTAGCTTTAATAAACGAATTTTCAAGAAAATTTTGCATTATATTTGGGCTTTCAAATCATATCATTTAAAAAGTAGATATTTTTTTGAACAATTTAGATACACAAAGTACCTAATTTGGCTAAGACTTAAAAAAGTTATGATGGATTAAAAAAAGTTGAATGATTTGAGCAAAAGGGCAGACAGATCCTTGTATAAACAAGGATCTGGTATAATTCATGGGCAATTAGAATCATTCTTGAATTATTGTGTACATGTTTGGTCGAAATATGGACAAAAATGTTGAATACTCTGCCATTGCTCATTTTATCTTAATCTTAATTCGGACAAAGCAACGAGGTGATCGATTCTTAGAATTTTATTTCGATTAAAAATAAGGTAAGTTTAAGGAAATACTAATTTTACATTAATTATTATTACAATTGAGAATTTATGAATCATTTTCAAAGTAATTCCTTACTTCAAGAAAAGAAACGAGAAGATCAGGCAAAAAACTTGCTTCGTTGCCTTGAAAAAGGGCTCATTCATCCCATACCTTATCAAGCAAAAACAGTATACTATGACTTCAATGACTTTTGTTTCACAATTATTACACAGTCTGTAGATCTCAAAACTATGATAAGCCAAGAAAGCTTCAAGGTATAATAGTTGTTTCTTGGGTAGCTCTTGAATTTTGATTTCAGTTGACTTGTTTTCAAAATCTTTTATAAGGATCAAAGAGTTGGCTGATTCTTTGAGATCAATTTCAACATCCACAAGAACAAAAGTTAGGTTACCCCAACACTCTTTTTTCTTGGAGAAGTCTAAGTGAAAAAGAGGAAGGTCCATAAAAAGCACCCTCTCCACCCGACTACAATGCCTGTGGGACATGCATTCGCGAGAAAAGACGAAGAATCAGGCATCAATACTCCATTACTAGAAAAAGGCAAAATGGTGCTGAAGAGATATCTCAAAGATCTACGGATATGGCTATTATCGTTTCTGACTATTTGAAGAAATGTGAACCATGTGAGGATGGTTTCGTCTCTTTTCAGACAAGCCAAAGTGTCAAAATGAATGTAAAAAGACAAATAATACTACCTATCAATGGCTTAACTTAAACTTATTCATTGGCATTAACACTGAATTTAATCTCAGATTCAGAAAGACTATCAAGTAAGGGGTCTCGCTTACATCTAGTTAAAAAAATGGCTAAGGTGAAAGGTCATGAGCTTGGTTCTTTCTTTGAGACCAAAAGGTTGATATTAGATGCCAAGGACGTAATTAAAGATGACAGTTTCTCTAGCTCAAAGAACAATGCCGATACTTACAGAAAAATAGAAAAATGGTGTGTCTTCTGCAATGATCTACCAAATTTTATCAAATACATACATAATTTAGAAGAGAGAATGCAATAAGCCCACACCATGGTAGCTGGTTTTTTTTCAAAGTATGCTTAAGTATTCAAGAGCAAGATTCAACTTGAACCAATCCCTCCACCTCAAAAGGCGAAAAAGACTCGGGGTCTAACAAAATTTTTGTGATTACAATTGTAGAGGACTGTTCCGAAAATTTCTTTAATATCACAACCATCCTGGATCAGTTGAACATAAGTACAACCTATGTTTTGGCATGTGGTTTAAATTTTTTAAATATTCTGCCTGGATTAGAGAATCATGCATCTATCTACTCCTGCTGCTGGTGTGAGGCCAAAAAACCTTTAAAAGATGGGAAAGCCGTCTTGATAACTCGTGCCAAAATCAAAACAAACTATAATGATTTTAGGTATATTGGCCAGGAAAACTTAAAGGTTACCAGCGACTTCAAAAAGTGTATATATGATACCCTAATTGGACAAGCCAATCATGTAGTCATTTTTTATTTAGCTCCCCCTACTAGAACAACATGTATTTTTAGTTAATGTCAATAGGAGTTTTTATAGCCTTAATGATACACATACTGGTGACAATAATTTTAATTGGGCTTCGATAATGGAATAGTTCGGGAAAGCTATCACGGAGTCCAACTAAACGGCCCCAATTGTGTATCCAAATTGGATACTCTAGAACAAATTTTGTCCAAAGATTTATTTGGACATATTGATGCCCTTGGCTCGTTCGAAAAATTAAGGGAGGGGCATATTGACAAGACTACAAGGGATCTTACTAGGAAACTTACTATTACAATTCGCACCAAGAACGGTTTTACAGCCAGCCAGCTTTTGAATCTCTCTATAGCAATTTCAAGGATACGTGGATGAGATACACATGGAAAAGTAACCACCGTGACTATGACGTCCAGTTGTGGAAAGCAGTAGTTCATTATAGTTCCTATAACATTTGAACATAAAATCCAGTAAAAGTCCAGTTGATTTTTGTGTGTTTTATAATGATTTTGTAAAAGCTTTAAAATGGTCCTGTGTTATTGTAAAACTTTTGTTACATTAAAAAATTATACATAAGTATTATAAATAAATGTAGTATTAAGAAAAATTGGTGCTATTTCTTGAATTTTATTGCTTGTAATAATACATTTTGTTGAACTTTTTTAAATTGATCATAATTTTGTCAAATCTTAATCCAATTTGGCACTTTGTGGGTAAAAAGAACAACTCTACTTTTTAGTTGAAGTGGTTTCATGGCCTAAATATAACACAAAATTTTCTTGAAAAGTTCGTTTTGTAATGCTATCTCATCCCCAAAAAGTCCTAGCCCATATCTTGGGTGGACCGGCGGATATAGATCCCTGATGATTAAATTCGCATTTTTGAATACTTATGGGCATGCAGACTTCAAAAGTGTATATGAGATGTTACTTGATTCTTTTAGACCTAACCCTTATTTTGGATTACCGTTTTGTAGTCTTCATTTAATCAAAAAAAGTATAGATCTTGTAGAAGGTGACTTTTCTTCTTTATTTTATCATAAAATATTTAAGTCTGAATTTTATGGAGTGTTCTATCTTGGTAGAACTTCCTTAATCAATGTACTTACACATTTTTATAAATGCAATTAATAATTATACAAATATACCTCTGTTGGCTATTGATTACCTCCAATTTCGATATTGCTTCTTCAGTATTAATTCTCTATATTTGTTATTCAATAGTGATATAATATATATATTTAGATATTCTTTTCAAGTATAGAACAAAGAATAGTCTATACACACAATTTTTTTATTCTTCTTTCTTTCACCAACGAAGGGCTTTACATTGATTTTATTATGAGTGAAATAGTTATCAAATGAAAAAGTATTATTAAAAATTTAAAACAGTCATGTAGTGATTGCTTTAAAGAATTAAAATGATTTTGTTAATTAATTATTATTCTAATAATATAAAACTCATAGATAAAGACAAAAAATCTAAATATTTATTTGTACTTTCATTTACAAGATTATTTTAATGAAATTCCTTCTGTTAATTCATATCTACGAGGGTGGTCTGAAAAGTTTCTGACCTCATCGTGAAGATGACACCAAACGTAAATAAAAGCTATTTTACATCTATTTAACATCTTTCCACAGTTACACACCAAGTTTCCAGCTATTTTAGACAGGCAGTTGTTATGTTACAGTCGTGTGTGAGTTGATATAATTGTTGTTGTTTTTTTGTAAAAATGGACGCAAACTATTTTTTTTCAGTTGGGAAAATGATTGCAACTTTTGTTGGGGATTGTCATTTTAATCAATTATTACCCTTAAACAGGAAAAACAATTACAGAAGAATACTAAGCATAATTACATGATGAGGCAGATATTCGTCAAATAAATTTGCAATCCTCTTAGTGAACGATTATTTTGCAGAAAAACAACAACAGAGTACTATTTGAGCAGAGATGGATACATCGATTGGAGAAGTGTATAGAGCTACAAGGAGACTATATTAAAAATAAAAAATGTCCAGTATTTTTGTTAGGTTAGAAAATTCTAGACGAGTCTCGTATTTTACTATTATTATGATTTTTTTTTAAATAGACCTTAATTAGTAACAGAAGAGTGATGATTCTCTGTATGGAGTAAGTATTAGTTCTATAAAATAATAGGGGAGTTCAGAACAAGTTGATACGAATTTTGTGACTTAGCCTGTCGATGTATTATTTAGATTTTTTTATCTAAAGCTCAAAACAATTTGCAACTTATGACACTACCCTTATTGTATACTTAATAATATTTTAGCAGTAATATGATTTTTAAGTATCGGTAATTATTTTTAGAAATAAAAAATAATTTAACTTCAGAGTTTAATTTGTCTGAAATTGGCAAGCTTTTCTGCAATATACTTTAAAGATTTAGAAATTTAAACTTTTTTTTAAACTTTGGCCTTATGATTTTTTTCACCAAATAACTGAAAAATGGATGACGACTCTTGAGGAGAAAATAGGAGTAAAGAAAATATTTTTACAAACAAAAATTTGAAGTATTTTAGGCTACTGACTCTGAAATAAGATGGCTCATTCCAAATTTATATATGTATGATCAATATTTTCTTAATTATGACGTAGTCATAATTGTTAATAATAGGCTAGGGATCACTGCGTATCATTTGTATCACTTCAGTTCTGAAATGGGTCCCGGCCGCAGTCTTTATCAATGTAGAAAAAAACAAAAAAAATACATGGATATTTTTACAAGTTTAGATTTCTTAATTATCTGTTAAATTATGAGTGTAAATTGGGAAAAAATATTTATAAAATCTGATATAGGTAATTGAAAAAGAGCAACAGCGTTCCACTCAAAAAAATCTTTTAGCGTGTAAGCCTTCAGGACGGTTGGTCGGTGGCAAACACCAAAGTGTTAAATACAACTAAATGTCTTCAAAAAGGAAATGAGTAATATTAGGTGTGTGAGGTCAGACGCAAATAAAGTAAGCTTTGAAATACATTTTGCACTGAAATCTTGTAAAATAGCTATAAATTCATGATCGTTGCCTTTAATATGTTAAACCGTTCTTCCCACTGTTCTTCATATTGGTACACAAATAATAAAATTAAAGTTTAATAGGATATATAAACAATGCTGAATTTGTTTTAAATTTGAAAATGCTCCCTCATACTTTAAAAATAAGTTAGTTAGTATAAAGGATACCAAATTATTTTATGGAAATCGTTGATTAAAAAGGGGAAAGTTGAGAACAAGTATAGTTCATACTCAGATGCAGTGAGCCTTTGTGAAGTCTTTGATGTCAGGATTAGATTCCTCATATTATCTAAAATCCAAAAAGGTTTTTTTGCTGGACTATCATGCACGAATGTACTAAAATAAACGGGAGATTCATGTTCACTGAATTTGGTTATGATATGTTAAGATCTCTCATCATATCTAAAATACAACTTTATAATTTCTAAAAAACTATCTAGTTTATCATCATATGCGCAGTACTACATTGATAACCTAATTTTTGGAAATGCAATGACATCTTCTAGGGCTCATTAGATTCAATATTAGTCACCAGAAGCCATAACTCATCGAGTTATTTATGTCTATACACAACATCAATAAAAAAATTAGGATAATAAGCTTTTATGCAATAATATCACATTATCTGACGTGGGAAGAATCATGAGTCCTGACATAAGTTCTCAATTATTTAATTTTTGCGAGTTTAAGCATCTAATTTCTTTGTGTATGAAACAGATTAGTTGGTCTCATCAATAATTTAACAATACTAAGAAGCTTTCATGGCCCAAATAATGATTTGTGCTACTAGGAAAGGGGAGGGATACCTGCAAATTGGAGATCTTATTTTATTTTCGAAAAATTTATCCATCCACTATACTTATGATAACTTATGGTATTTTAACCCTCTGTCTCATTGATAAAGGTGCGTCATATTTGTTCTTTCAAAAGTGACATCATCCCAGAAAAAAGTTATTACGTATTCAAGAAAATATCGTCCATTCGTTTCTGAACATCCTTTTTATAATGATGTGAGTGAACAGGGTAAACATAAACTTGCATAATAACTACATGATTTAATTGTTATATCATATTTTTAAACATTATATTCATTTTGTGCTTGTATATTGTATAAAATTGTAAAAATAGTTGTCTGACTAAAAGATATGGAGGAAAATAAATCCTTTTTTAATAAGCTTAACAACATGAAGTTCGGATTTCACAAGATATAACTTTTTTCCTACATTATACATAGATACATACATTTAAAGTTAAGATGTAATATAATATAGAACCAATCAAAAATAAATAAAAAAACTCTTTTTTGACAATTTACAATTGGTGTTTCACCTTGAAAAAAATACAAATAATTAAAAAATAAGACATATATCCATTCTAATCATATTAAATGATTACTTCTGATTTGTAAAACTCCAGCTTTTAGTGTTAACACAGGTAAAATCATTTATTCATTTTTCTTCCCTTTAGCCTATTTTTTTCTCTCTCCCCCCTCAACTTTGTCCATACCAACTCATTTAGAGTAGCACGAGCACAACTCTTCATTGGGCAAACATTGTCAGTTTGTGCTGTACATAGTAAATATTGTAGTTTTTCTAAAACCTTTTGAGTCCACTTGCTTAACATTCCTAGCTCCCCCAATACCATAGAAGAGTTTGTGGTTTGGTGGCTTACTACCCAATTTGGACTCGACAGCCTTGCTATTTTTTTTTTTTTTGTATAATTTAGTTCGGGAAACTGTTGTTTCTGAATTTTTTTCATAACATTCTTTGCTGATTGCCCGCTCTTAAAATGCCACTCTCTGAAAAATTCTCCAAACAAGATTCGATATTTCAAGTACATCTGCTTTGGTGTAATGATTCGAAACAAAAGAAGCCTTATGAAGTCATGAAATTTTTCTGTCTCCCTTGTAACCTCCATAAATTTGTCTATGTGGTCTTGCCTCAAGATGTCTCTAACAAGTTTAAATGACAACTTTGAAGTGGTACATGTCTGTGCTCCTTTTGGGAATAAACGAATAATGCTGGAGTTGAGTATTCAGCATTACCAGTAGAGTATGCACCCTTCTAGCATTTAACCAAACTCCCACTGTCATTAACAACAAATTATTTTTCACTTTTTCAGTTAGATATATATAGTGATTAGCTAATTTCCTTAAATTTGGGGTCCTAACCTAAACTATTCGGTGGTTAATGAATTGGATTGAAATAAGGAGTTGATAAGAAGTTTTATTATTTAAGAAAAATGTGTATGCATGAGTTTCTAGAAGACAACTAATTCATAAGATCTTAACTTGTAAATAAAACATTCATAAAATGGGGACATCCCATCACCTTCCCAACTTTACAGGTGATAAAAAACATATATAAATAAATGTAAATTTAATAAAACAAAAACTGATCATTGTTATTAAAAGTAACTTTACGTTTTGATTGACTAGGTAATGGACGTAATAATTTTCTATTTCGTATATAACGTCTCCCATTATGAGAAACAACGTAAGACCTTCTACAACGTTTTGATATTATTGTTGATTCTTGATTGCATTGCTTGGTCACAGGATTTTTCACTAATACAGACGATTCAACTCCAATTATAATATAATCTTTTACTCCAGTGATCCTCGAAACTCCAACTTGCGACATCACATCGATCGAAAATCCAACCAAACACATTTGATTGTCTACTGCGTCAAAACTATTCCGTGGTTATTGAAATTGATTGAAATGAGGAGTCGTATGAAGTTTAATTATATAAGACACATGTGTACACATGAGTCTCTAGAAGACAACTAATTCATAAGATCTTAACGTGTAGATAAAAAACAATAAAATAGGGAGATCCCATCATATCCCTATACCTAACAAATATTTTGTCTTGTTGTAATCGAAACGCTATTCATTTTTCTGTTTTTAAATGCCACTTCTGTAAATGTTCAGTATCCTTTTTACCTTCACCTTTTCGCATTACTCTCTTTACTGTGATAATTAAAAGGGAAACCCTCCTTATCCAAAATCATTGTAGGAAAATCTTCTTTAATTTTAAGCCCCACGAATTTTGGGAGTGAACAAGATCCTAGTCTTAACTGTTTTTGGAAGACAAACGATCAATCATTCCTTTCTTCATCATTGAATGGTATAGTGTCTCAACATATGGTTTACATCTTAAGATCTGGTTTATTCATGGAATTACTACTTGATTCCAACATTTTATTATCTGACCAAGGGTGAGACTATGTTTAAAAATTTCATCAATGAATTTTCTCATAATGTTGTTAAATATATTTTTAACGTTTTTTATATTTACGTTTTTGATCGATATGATGTTTCCTGGGATTCTTGCTTTTTCCACAAGATTAAAAGAATATAGATTTGGAGGAATTGTTGTCATATTTGTAATCATCTGTGTTTTCTCGATGCATTCTCAGATTTATTTCAGAATATTTTCAAGACTTTGTAAATCCTAAAAACTTGGGCGTCAATATTGTAATAACTAAGAATGAAAGTTCTATCTTCTGCATAAAAACAGGCCAGTCACTTTTTATACTTAATTAACTGGACCTTTAATATTACATCCAATTATTTTTTTAGGGGAGTGAAACATTAAGAAAAATCATTGCACACACAGAAATATAAAGAATATTTTCAAAGCAAATCTTTTTTCTTTTCTTATTGTAATTCCTATGGCACACTTTCCAACAACTTCTCATTTTTTTGTTATAATTTCGAAGCTTAAATGTAAGGGGGGAGAAAAGTGTTCGGAGAATCCTGAGTATTTTGGTTAAACTGTGCAAAAAAAAGTGATTTTTGAGGTGAGCAATTGAGTTATTATCATCCATAAATTTTAGTAGTGTTGCTTTGTAGCTGAGAAAAATGACCAAAATAAATTATAAAAAGAAAAGTTCGATACATATAAGAAAAACAAATCAATATCATAATTTTTTAAATATGAAATATTCAAATATAGACTAGGGTCATAATAAAAACCTCAAATTAAAGCTTTTTTGTAAAAACAGTAATTTGAGCTTACTAAATTAACAATAAAATATATTTGCTAATTATTTCCAAAAAAATAATATATATATGTTCAAAATAACGTCAAAATCAAGCATTCAGAAATTTAGCTCATGACCCTTTTTTTAATTTTTTTAACATATTATTACCCAACTATTGGAGTGATAAATATGTGCTTTACCCTGTTTTGACGAATTGTTTATATTTTAAGTGAAAATTGTTTCAAATTGTGGCCCACCCTTTTAGTTGCTTTTAATAATATAAAAACTGATATTCGGTCGTTTGAACAAGGGCATGTAAAAGATCAGAAGTAATGAAGTTTTTTTTTGTGATATCTTTTGGATTATACATTGGTATTTCCTTTTCACTTTTCTCATCAGTAATTGTATTAATTTGCTCATCAAAAGTATAAGCTTCAGAGGTTCATAAAGAAAATCGCATGATAAAGTTCCACCTTGCTTCCTACCTTGTCTTTTTTTTACAGGCTGTTCTTTGGCTGCAAAGCTTTTATCAACTCCAACCATGGACACTTTTTTTCCTCTTTGTAAATGGGCTAAGATAAAGTATTTTTTTTTTTGTAATTACGGAGATAGAAGTAATAGTTTATATCATACATCATGAAGAAAAAAGAAAAAAATTTATCAAAATGATATAATTTTTTGAAGGTACTATCTTCGACAAGAATGCACTAAATTTTGGTTTTATGTTTTTATGCGTTAAAATTTTATGAAAAAGGTTACTTCGAGTCAAAAGGTAATATATAGGTCACTAGGTCATGGTTTTATAAAGATTTTTTTTCGTTGAATTTAATGTAAATTAAATGTAATTGGAAATTTTCATATTTATCAGTTTAATAGTTGGGTGCAATATGCTAAAGAAATTTAAAAAAAAGGTCATGAGCTAAATTTCAATCAACTGTATTTACGTTATTTTGAACATATATATATTATTTTTTGGAAATAATTATCCAATATATTTTATTGTAAATTTAGTTAGCTCAAATTTTTGGATTTACAAAAAAACTCTAATTTGAGATAAATGGACAGTATTTAAGCAAATACTACATTTTTACTTTAAAAATGTAAATTTTTAAAGCTTCAGGGCTGCTGAGCTACTTCTGAATTTTTATCAAAACTGTTCAACTTTTTTAAATGTTTTTATACAATAGAACCGCTTTTTTAACCTAAGATACCATATACTTTTCCAAAAAAAAATGATTTCATTGTCACCCTATTTTAGACAATTTTAGATTCAATTAATAATTGTCTTTTTGTATGGCGGGTCCTTTGGTTTATCATGGAGAGTCGCGAATAACTCCAAGTAGTGTTTTATCATATAATATCCTTTGCCTATGTTTATAAAATTACGTTTGAATTAATTATTATATAGATTTCATTGCCCAATTCAACAGCGGTATTGAAATTAGTTTGACTTACACTGTTATTATTTACTATTTTATTTTATTTTGAAGAATATATTTTTTCATTGCAAAGGTGGGAATGATTTCTTATTCTGACTACTAGTAAAAGTCTTTTCACACAAATCCAAATACTTTAATATTTTCATCGAGCCCATGTCAAGTCTTCAAATTGTGAGAAAATTTATCATAAACGGTTTGAAATCCAAAAAAGTTTCGATTCTTAAATTTTGATTCGAAGTCATGTCTTCAGTATTGAATTGCTTGGTGACGTTGAGTCGCAAATCTTCAAAATATGACTTCAAGCTCAAGTCCACGCCAAAGGTAGTGAAGATTATGTATATAAATAATATTATATGTTTTCCATATATTACATCTGTTTTGTACTAATACCATTTATTCATTGAACTGAGCATGAATAAAACATAATAGTAATCGATTTATTAAATCTTTCATTAATTCTTATTTAACAAAATGTCTCGATGATTTGTATTAAAACATTAATTTCGTATTACTTTATATAAAAAGTAATAATTGTAAAAAATGGTCTTATTGTTAGACATTTAATTTTTTCAAGATTATTTAAGTAGCGTCAACTCTGACAAGTTATTTGAAGAGTTTATTTTAGTATGACACTTCATTCACATTTTGATGGAAACTAATAAGTAAGTAATAAGCAATAGTTTCAAAAAAATAAAAAAAATGAGTCACTTTATACATATTTCAACACATCAAATTTGATAATGACAGTAGGGTGATGTAGGGTATTTAATAATTTTTTCTTTTTTACAAACTTGTAAAAATATTAAATTTTTATAAAAAAAATCAAATATAGTCAAATTGCTCTCAGGAATTATATTTGACAGTTTATAAAAACCATACTTACTCTCTAGCACTAAATTTATATTTATGCCCCTTATTTTTATAATAATTTCAACTTGAGTATATAAACAAGAACACGTCTGGCATTTAGAGACTCAAAGATGATAACTTTGTTTGGTTTAAGAAGAACATATATAATATTTTGAACATTGCAAAATTACACAGATCTTCTACAAGTTAGCAAAATCATCTAGGATCCTCATCCTATATTTTGACACTTGCATTAATTTCATTGGCTGAAGCGTTAAGTATCAAGTTAATTTTTTTTTTGTATAAGGTATATTATAAGATAATTTTTAAGGAACTATCATAAAAGTGTCATATAATGATAGGAACTTTGATAAATGGACTTGGCAGATATTCGAATGCCATTAATAAATATGAAGAGGGGTTTCCTTGAAGCTATCACCCGGAATGAATACCCTATTCAGCTAAAAATTTGGAACTTGAGTCAAAATGAATTCATATTAAGAATGATGAAGAACTAAAATCATTCTACCTACATTTTCTATGAATTATAATAGATTTAGAAATATTATGGGTAAGTTTAGAAACAACTGTGATTGTCTATTTATAATGATAATATCTACAAAGATTCTTATTTTCTCCCTTTTGCAATATATATAGTAATTAGTAAAGCTATGAAGAAGTTGTAGAACTATACCTACTCTGGCTACTAATATTTTCTTTAATATTATGCTTCAAAAAACACCAACGGGTCTTCATTCCCTATCAAATCAACGAGGACATGTCGCCTGACCCTCTCAGATTTGAATGATTTTTGGTACACAAGCTCAAATTCATGAGTAAATTAAGTGTGCCAAATTTCATCATATAATTCTGAGTTGTTTCTGAGATTTACAAACCGGTCTCAGACCAAAATTTTCAACGTCGCTTCAGTATCTTTTTACCCGACATTTCTTTTTCTTTTTTAATCCAAAAAGCTAACCTCTTGAAATTTGGTACGCAACTATTTTTCTACGGAAATTTGGTCATTTACTTACGTTTTTATATCTTAAATGTATTTTATGATTTATATAGACTGGAAAAAAGACAACTGAACAAGTGTAATTCAAAATATTGATTAGAACTTAAGAGATTAAAAAAATAAAAAAATATGAGTAGTTTATAGTATATTACTTGTTTATAAAGTTGGACATAACGTTAAAATAGTTTGTTCTTTCTTTTTTAGACTTGGAACTGTCGTTCTTTCGCTCTTACTATTGTTATTATCACAAGAACTCCTTTTTCTAGGTTTACCCCCCCCACCAAGTGTTTCCACTCCAACTCTTTATGAGCTAAAAATGCACATTTAAGGTTCAAACTGGATCCAGTGCAACAATATTCCCTGAGGCAACGGCATACGTATCAAAGTTACCAGTTCCTCAGAGATGAACCTGTCACTTTCTAAAAAAGGTAGATGTTCAAAACATATATATAATTTATTTATTACCACTAATAATTCTATTTAATATGAGTATAATATTTTTGATTGTATTTCCAGAGCTGAGAAAGAAAGCAAAATGATAGATGAATGATGATGTCTGGCTTTCTTGAGGAGGATACAGTTTACAATTTTTGATCGATCAAAAAAGATCCCGATAAGTTATGCTTGCCTCAGAATATTCACGAAATGTTCAACAGGGATTTTGCCATATTTCTTACAACTTCCACTGTCGGTGTGATACCAGAACTCCTCTACAGTCTTCATATTTGAAGTAGTTTTTTCTTTGTGGCAAAACCCGCCCTGCGCTCTACAATCAATTCTGTGAGGCATGAGTGATAATTCTGCCTTCTATCGAATATTTAAAGAAACTTTTTATTGCCTTCAATGATGATGGTGGAATTATCGTTTCGACTAGGAAATACCTCCAAAGAAGAAGAACAACTTTGCTACCTAAAGATTAGATCTTGTCTATTATTATAGATAAAGTATATTCTACTCAGAGGGTAGAATTCGTTGTGGGAAAAATTTATGGATGTCAAAATACTCGATTATTTTCAAAAAGATTATTATACTTCATGATCAATAGTGTTCTTGTCGATATAGTGATATGGTCGCCATGATCCCTATCACCAAAATCAGCTCCATAATTATGAAGGACTATTTCATGGAGGTTTTAAAACTTGTTACAAAAATTGGATTTGAAGCAGTCGCTGTCATTGTTGAACCTCATTCAGCAAACAGAAAATTTTACTGTAAGGAGATTGGAAAATACACTTCATCTTCTTTCATCTGGAATCCATACTCGGTAGCTGAACAGAAAATATTTCTGCTTGTCGATCCACTTCACATTTTCAAAAACTTTTACAATAACTTTGTTTATAAAAAACTATTATCATTTCCATCCTATGACGACGAGGGTTTCATCATTCATGCACACTTACATCATCTCAAGAAAATGTATGAGATGGAGACTGGTATTAGCTTGAAATATACGCATAAACTATGGCATAAAGTTATTACTCCCCAACCCATTAAAAAATGTAACGTCAATTTGTGTATCAGATTTTTCTACGAATCAACAATTAATGACCTGGAATATTACGCAAAACAAGAAAAATAATTGCAGTCCTTTTGAGAAACTGTATAAGTCTTGAAGATATTAAAAAGTTTCTGGGATTGTCTCAATGTTTGTTCGACTTTTTTTTATGAATCTTTAGAAAATTCTTCTTTCAAGCCTATTTCAGCAAATGACAGAAATCAAATAGGCATTTTAATTTCATTTGTGGAATGGCTTAAGAAATGACACAAACCAATTGCAAGGGTACTGTTTTAAAAGGATTGATCGTAGAAACCTTTTATGAAGCTCATAAAACATATTTGAAATTTTTTTCACTGGGTCTGGCTGAATTTGCTGAATACCTTTTGAATGCAGGAGAAGCTGAATTTTTTCTACTTCGGAAATTCTATTCTGATCCGATAAAGCGTAGATTAGAGTGGTATTGGTAACTTGGAGGGGGCAATAACCATCTTAGCTGTCGTCAGTTTCTAGCAGCTGAAAAAAAAATCGTCTGTCTTTGGTTGTTTGGTGTTAATTACAACTGTATCCCAGATTAAAGAGGTTTTCTTGTCTGAAACTAATGAAAAAATCGAGGAAATTAATCACGATGTTATAAAATTTTAAACTTCAATTCTGCCAGATTATTTTTTGGTTTTAAATCTACCACAAAGCTGCAAAGGTATCATTTATTACCTCAGTGGATATGACACTTTTCCAATATTGAAGAAAAAATCTCTTTACTATAAGAAATTTCTATCTTAGGTGGGAAACATCGAGTTTGAAAAATCTAATTCTGATGTAAAAGATTCCTTTTTAAATAAAATTGATAAAGATGGCCTGAAAAAGCTAAGTAATATTATTTATTTATTACCCGCTCATATTTAGCAATTACTCGATTACAGCTTTAATAATAAAGAAATATTTAGTTATTTAATTGGTATGTCTCACCGAAGAAAAGTTTTTGTGAGGGCTGATAAAGAACTATTTCTTTCTTCTGACTGGACTTGGTTCAGTGATTAATATGACTTAAGACATTCTTTGATTTCAAATTTTATTAATATATGTACCATTTTTTTCAATATGTTTGCCAAAAACTTTGCGTCTAATTCCAATAGTAAAATTCATTCAAATAGAAAAAGAAATAATTTTTCTAAAATATTTAGTACTTCAAAAAAGATTAAAAAACTCAATTCTAATTAATAATTAAATTATTTATATTATATATATTATTTTGAAAATTTATTTAAATTGTATTGTATTTTATTGACAGAGGGTAGATCATAAATCAAATAATGGTGCGATTTTTCTTTTGCTTAATTTCTTTCCTAAATGTTCTTTCTTTAGTATGTCAAAAAAAAAAAAAAAAAAAAAAAAAAAAAAAAAAAGGAAGGAAACAAATTGCAGCGGATTCCATGCAATATAGCATTCTCTGATGTAGTGAAAGGCAGTCCGCAAAAGTATGAATAACTGTGTTAAACAATTTTCTACAGTCCTTGCAAGGCGCATTGAATTTTATAAATCCTGAAGAATTATGAAATTGCAATGTAAATCGCTTTCTATCCTTTACTTTAGAAATTGAACCCAAGATTCTCTTCTTCCACGAAATGGGCAGGCCCAATTTTTTTCTTGTTGCAGATTTTGTTAGCTTCTCCCTAATAATTTAAGACAAAACACATTCCCAAATGCCTTAAAATAGGCATCAAGTGATTTTATCTGGCTTTCTATAATGGATAAAAAAAATTCCGACGGTCGAACATGGAGTTGTTGCTCAAAAATCGTGGTTAACCATCTATAAATCTAACCATTTCAATTGTTATGGTTCCATGAGGTATTATGAAATAAAACTTCTTTTTACAGTTCTGTCGCACCAGATCAATGGTGGAGGTGGAAGAAAATGACGTTGGTCTTTAAAACTGTCAAATAATTTCCTTATGTGATATATTGTCAAATTAAGTTACTTTTCAGAATAGACTTTAAGCAGTTCAATAACTCGTTATATATTGACAGTTAAAATCAGTCTAATGTTCAAATATTGTGAATCTCTTCATTAACAATCGAATAAATATCTTAAGTAATCGAATTATTTCCATTTTAATTCCAAGTCGTTACTTATAAATAAAATTTATTTAATCACTTCCCTTATAGTTTGTATCTACAGGTCATCAACTTCTTTCTATGGTTCGAATATAACACACCTAGCTTCAAAGTTTTTTATATTTTCTTGCTGTATACATGACAATTTGTCGTGTACATATCTCATACACTTAAATATTACAAACAATATACTTTTTGGAGTTTACGAACAGAAAATTTAAAGACCAATATATTACTTTTAAAATAACTATTTTTCTAACTTTAAGTTTAAATTACAAGTTCTTTTTGTCGATTATAAGCTCTCATTTTTCTTATGGAATGCTTTCTATGATGATATATATGATCTTTTAATGATAAAATACCTTTCAAAAATATTTTTTGTACTTTTTCATACATACAGTTTATCTACCTATATATAAAATGTTAGCGTATGTGTGTGTTTGTTTGTGTGTGCTTCCAAGAGTAAATGCCAAAAATAAAGAATGTGTTTTTCTAAAAAAAGTTTATGTAGGCTCTTAAAGCTCAAGAAATGGTCCCGGTAACCATTTGTTATAGTCTTCAAGGCCATGGCGGTCTTTCAATACCAATTTTCTAAAATCCAATTTTTTGACGTAAAGACGGTTATTTCATATAAAATAAAGAATGTAAAATCTTATGAATGATTATTTCTTCATGTTGGTATATATCTTTACACACTTTTCTATAAATAAAATTATAAATTTTATAGGAAAAAAAGGAAAAGTATAAGACGAAGGATGTCAGAAAATAATGTGAAAGTTAAGCGAACGATAGTTCAACTTGAATACTTTTTCTTCTCTAAAGCTTATAATCTCCTTTAAAAAAATGGAACAGTTCAAAATTTTAATGACTTGAAGTCCCAGGGAACGCAAACAAGACCTACTCTATTTCCTCGTAAAAAAGGGTGCAAAAATACATATCAAAGGCAACATGTAGCGACAATAATTCTTAAAATTTTATGGTTTTTATTTTTTGTTTTATATTAAGTAAAAAAATTCTTAATTCATTTTAACTTCTTAATGTCCCAGACAACGTCAGGCAATTTACTCTAGTAATTATGAAATAAAGGAGGTATTTGAGTTTAAAAAAATCGTTTAAAGAGTTTTAATATATTTCTGAAAAAACCAAATCGGTCCAATATAATTATTTTTAATCAAATAAAGTGCTAAACTATAGCTAAAATTATTGAATATCTTAACCCATACCCCCAATTTGAATACAACACCTAAAATATGTCTGTAAAATCATAATAATTAGTTAATTTTAATTTCTTAATGTCACAAGCAACACCGGCTGGGCCTACCCTAAAATATATGAAGCATTAATTATTACAAAACTTGGAAGAGCGGTAGAGACCTGCAATTTTCGTAATTTGTGGAAAATTAGACAATATTGATAACATGAACGGCACAATCTAATGCAGTGGCACGTTCAAATGGTCCCTTAAACTTTATTGGACCATGAATATGAATGAAATGCTTAACATGTAGTAAAAAATTTCTACAGATTCTATTAAATATTTAAAACCTTGCATAGACTTTAAAACTCTATAACAACACTCTACATGCGTTTTTAGAGACCCCTGCCATTTCCTTCCTTAAATATATGTTATATTCATAAAATTAAACGGGTTGATGGATGGGTAAGGTAAATTTGTTAAAAATTGGTTCTTTTTAGAATTTCTAAAAAGAAGAATATAACTTCTGGGGTAACAAGGCGTTGGAATTTGCAATTCTCAATTGTGAAGGCTTTATTAATCAGCCAAATTACTACCTATTTGCCTATTCGGGAAGTTGAGTTGCAAGCTATTATTTTTTCATTTTCCATTAGCTATGTCTCTCCCACAATATACATTCCTGAATTAAAATGTTAATTTTGTACCAGAAAAAATCCTGTATTTCATATAGACTTGACGTGGTCAAAAAAATATATTAAAATCAGTTCTAAGTAATTTTATTATTATTTTTTTTTTTGTTTTTTTTTTTTTTTAGTTTACCCACATTTTTTTAAAGATTTATTTTTCTATAATTTCAACTTATAAGTTGAAATTCTACCCATGAGCAATAAGCTAAAAAAACTATTTATGTAAATGTTACACAATTGCTCCAATTTATTTATATGTTTTCGTTTTGCATAATATGTAGAATGAAAATAAATGTAAAGAAAAGAAAATTTAAATATCTGTTGAATGAGTTATAGGCTAATCCAAAAACCCATTTAATATAATTTTTTTTTAATTGGGATTTTATTAAAATTTAATACAACAATATAAAGATTAAAATAATATTAGGATACGTTAAGAGTGATTGTAATAAAATTACTCATAAAAAAACGTACCAGTTTAAAATTAACCACTTAGATCATAGACTAACTCTTCAAAATTAACAACTTCTGTTTTTTACAGACTATAAATAAAATAGTAATGTCTACCATTACAAAATATGAGTATATAATTTATAAAAATGATAAAATTAAAACAGACAAACAAACAACAACTACGTCTTCAATGTTCTTGTCCTCATCATCAGATATCTTCCTAATAAACATATAAAGGTTGTTAGAGCTTACATGACCATTAGTGGAGAAATTGACCAATGTCTGCAGCGTATTTCCATTATCTATCCTCGTAATGGAGGATCCTTAAGAAAAAGGATTCGTATCTTGCTGCAGATGCAATGAAAATTTTCCTAAGAATGTGTAATATTATTGGACACCCATAAGTGAGGCAGCTATCTATGTATTATTTAGCCCTAACTATAGCAGAGCAGCCATCCCTAGTTTCTGGGGTTACCTTTTCCTGCCCTTTGGGCATTCCAAAAAGAATGTAGGCAAATGAGTACTGGGAAAAGTACGTAGTCACTCAAACTAAAAAGATCAAAATTCAAATTGAAGAAATATTGAAGACCAGATAGTGCTGGGCATCTTGCAAATGTATCTAAAAAAAAGGAAAAGATAAAATGTTTTATTAATAAGTTCTAGCCTAATCCAAAGAACCATTTAAATTTAGTTATTTATAGCTGATAATAAAACACTTTTCATATACATTGTATTGTTTATTTCTTTATATGTTTTTAAAATAATAAAATGTACAGATAAATACAATTATTTCATATCTTTAACTCTTCTTTTAATTGAAATCGAAAAACATAATTTATGTGTTTATTATTTTAATTTTATAAGCTTATTTTAGGCTTTGTATTCAAATTTTTGGGATGAGTGAAGATATTTATAATTTTAGATATATTTTAGCTTTTTAATTGATTTAATATAATTATATTGGACAGATATGACTTTTAAAAAAAAAATCTGTCAATTTTTTGTTGTTACAATCAACTTTTCCTACCTTTAGTGTAATTTTTGTCGCCTGCAAAAAGGTATTTAGATTAATTGTAAGATAAAAATTGTTGTTAATTCCTGGAGATTACACACTCACTTTTAAGGAAAATCATATAAGCGTACTTTGTGTTGAGTGGTTGATTATCTTTTTTTGTTACACAATATATTTACGTTACTATGATACTCAGTCCTTGAAACCAATAAGTGTATCCGTATATTAAAAAAAACTGATATATTAAAAATGTAACAACCAAAGATCAAAATCTTTTTTTTTTGTCAAAAAAGTGTATTAAGATTAGAAATAATAAGTCAAATAAAAATAATCTTAGTAATATATAACTTATATTTATTTTTGTATCTATCAAAGCTTATAATGGATTCTTAGTAATAAGTTAAGAAATAGTATTTTTATAATTACTATTAACTTTAAAACACGTTTACTATCAACGTAGTATTTTTTTAAATATATATCTGCGAGAACACTAAAAATGTTTGCATTTTCTTATCCGTCTTTATTTAAATCCCCAAATCATCTCAACGTTTCCGTAATATTTCGTCATATTATACTATAGTGTATCTTTCAAATTTATCTTGGAAAACGAAGGACAAAAAGGCCGCACATACGTTAATATAATTATTATTCAATGATTGCTTCATTGCTCCTTCACAGCTTAATAAAAGCTAATTCTAATTCGACCAATCAATGCTTAGAATACTCATACGAGCTCAATAAGGATATATATTCACAGCTGACAACAAGATGCAGTATAAATTTTTAGGCAAGTATGGTAATGCGTCATTGAAGTTGAACCATTTTATTTGTTCGCATATCAATTGTCAGAAGGAAAAGGAATTGATAGTTTTACCAATATAAAAGTCATTGAGTGAATTAGTATAAAATGAGTCAAATTCTACAGTGGGTGTGGTGAAATCGTGAAATTTAAAAAAAAAGTACAAACGGGGTAGTCAAAAATAAAAGAAGTACAACATTATTGAGGGTTAATGACAGACTTCTTAATTGATATATCTTTATATTTTTCAAAATGATTCCCTTTGGCTGTCTCCATGCCCTCCAATCTTTCTATAAATATGGCTGAGCTACGACTTGTGTGTAGAATAATTGATTTCTATAGTAGTAAATTAATTGCACAAGTATTATATGTGGCTACAACCATCCCATCTATAAGTTAAAAAGTGTTAAGGGAAGATGTAACATGGTTGAAGCTGTTGTTTGATCTTAGCTACATTAATCCCTAAAGAGGCCTCGCAAATATTTAGGAGAACAAATGGTTCTTTTGTCTAATATTCTCTCAAAAATTTACATCAATATTTTTACAAACATTGTGCCTAAATCACAATTTGAATGGATGCATTGTATAACTGGGTGTCCTATTTATACATTTGTATTATTCGGTTCAAATCTATAAAATGATATAATTATGAATTTCTCTATTGAATGGGCAGCTGTTCATAGAATCATATAGACTAAAATACCTTTGATGACTTTAATAGTATTGTAGACAATATTTGTCAACAGTATAACAAGAAAACTTTTTTTTAAAGAATTTGGGTAATCTACAGCATATACTCAACAGTCTATATCCTCAATGAAAATTCCAGGGATACAGGTTCATTCCGGTAATTTGGCAGCCAATTTGATTAAAGTCTTCCCATTAAGCAAAACAAGACATTTTAATCATGTAGTTTTGTTATAAAACTTGTTTTTATTACTAATTAAGTAAATATCTTTCATAAGGTAATTAATCATTAACTATAATTTTTTTAATTAGTAGCTTACTTGTCTATATTTTGTATATGAGGCAAAAAATAATTCTTTGCTACTGAGACAGAAGTAATGAATACAAAATTTGTGAAATGACATCATGAATACAAATCTTCTTGAAAAAAAAAAAAATATAACGTGTTTGGTTTCTTCGTTTTACATAATTAACTATTAGATAAGAAGATGAAAGAGGAAAGGGGATTTTGAAAAACAGTCACTTTAGTCACGTTTGGGTATTAAATTTAATAAATTGTTTTATTTTTATATATTACTAGTAAAAGATTATCCGACAATTCTCACCGAATTCTTTTCTTGCGCATAGGCATTTTATGTCAAGTGTCCACACTTTTGGAAATTTTTATCAAGGTCACAAACGATTTTGTTAAATTATGGTCAAGATGTTTATCCCGTCAATGCAACATGTGTAAAATTTTAGACTTGTGTAGGCGAGACAGCCTGTTTGGGAGTCTCTCAAAATTTGTTGCCCCCTTCAAAAGACCTTGGAACTTAAGTAAGCCATTTAGAATACAACTATTTGACTATTTTTTTCAAGAAAAATATTTTTCAGAATACAAACTTTAATTCATATACTATAAAAAATGGCATATGTACAAATAAATATAAAAATATTATCGCAAAATATATAAAATGGTGCCCCAACCATGCTTCAAAATTGATTTTGCAAATTTTTTTAAGAGATTTGACATACTCATATTCTATATGTGTACAAAAAATAGAGTAGCATCTTAATGGAATCTTCTTTGTTCAGGCCTATAACTGGAAAGGTTAAAATCGCCATAATTGAAAATTCCGTCTTTTTATTTAAAAAAAAAACAAAAAAAAAACATATGTAATTCTGTGTTATTCTTCCCTTCTATCTCCTCCATCTTTAATTTTATATAATCTTGTCATATATGTAATTCTTTCATTTATAAAAAAAATACTTCATTATTTCAAAAGACTAAATTTTTAAGTTTTGCTAAATTTATAAAAATATGTGAAGCAGATTTTTGGTTTTGATTTTCCAGAGTTGTATCCAGTATGAAGATTCCATTCTTGATTCAGCTGCGTAACTGTACTCCCAAACTCTAAGAGATGTATCTCCTTCAGGTATAAATGCATGAAGCTTCTGGGTACATTATATAGTTTTTATCCGTTCAACCTCTTCTTTACATACTTTGCTCGGTTTTGTAATCAGCAGTGAATGTCGATTCAATGATCTACTTTCATTAAAAATTTTGTGAGGAATCTTTAAGTGTTGTTCATATTTGTCGACTCGACAACAAACGGTACCAGCGATGAAGATCATTGAATCTCCCTTCTTTTGAAATCCCCAAATACTGACTCACAAAATAGGCTCAAGAAAGTATTTTCCCCTGTTTGAGGTATTTTTGAAGTTTCTTCATAACTTCTCACAGAGCAGTTTGAGCAGAAGAGTTGAGTTAATTTTAAAAGATACCGTTTCAAGGCTGGGCCAAGATTTGCTTGAGAGAATTAAAAATTTAGTAATAATTTAATCATTGTATTAATACTCTTTTCAACTTACTTTAGATACTATGACGGGTTCAAACTTGCAGAGAATGCAGACGTTACCAGTGCATCAAAGGCGTTCGTTGAATTTGAAGCCTCCATGGCTTCAAGTAGACAAAATTCCATTTGAGATCGAATTTCTTGGACTATGCATTTTGAGATTTTCAAAGAATAGGACCAGAGAAAGAAGTTTAAATTATAAATGGTAAGGAAGTTTCCATTATTATTATTACCCATTTAACGCAAAGTTTCAGTTGACACTGAGCACAAGGATTTTGGGAGTGTGCTTTGAGAGTAAAAATGACGGGTATAATATCAATGAGAAGACTTCCGGCATTTTGTCTTGAGCAACAGAGTCAGACTTTTTATTTGGAAAGTTCTACGATCCTTAACAGAGTTAATTTATAAAATGATCAAATAATTTGTAGAATAGTATTGCTAAAATTATCATGTCAGTCGTTGTGATAGTACTAATGAAATTATCAAATAGGGGACCAAAGGTTTTGCAATCAGTTGCTATAAGGTAATTAACAAAAACATCGTGGCAAGAACTTACCCCCGTTTTTCGAAACCATGGTCGTGTGAACTCCAAGAAATTGGTTGCAGGGTTGCTCTGGAAAGTATGAGAAAGGATCTTCTTGTGCATCTTTGATAAAAAGTCTCAGGCCTTTGCATTTAGATTTTTTGTTTATTAATCTTGAGATGTTTGATCTCATCTCTTATTATTTTTTCTTTCGAATACTCGCCACAATAACTAACCATAAATTCATATTTACCATGCTTGCGATTTTTTTTTTTAACCAATTTTTTATTATTTTTTTTAAACCTATTTTTTATTATTTTTTAACCATTTCTTATTACATTTTTTCACAAAGCTTGTATAATTTAAATAAGCGCGCCCCAGAAACCTTGCTTATATTATTTGGCAAAAGCAACTCTTTGAGACAAGCATAGACTTTCAATTTTTTGCATAGAAAAAGTTAAGAGATTAAATTTTGATATGAGACAAAAAAAAATTACTGGAGAGACGTTGGGTTTATGGTCTAACATTTAAATAACTCCAATATCATTTTCTAAAATATCCTAAGAGTTTCAAATATCATAAATTTTATTCGACTTTCTGAATCAGCATCCCAAAAAACATATATATTATGAACTTAATCGTTTTCAGCTTCTTACTCTTGAAGTCTGAAAATCCTCAGAAAAGTTTGTTGCTGAAAGACCAATCAACTATTTTAATCAGGAAAATCATTGAACAGGACAAAACTATCACTGACCCCCCGGAAATTTTGAAGCTCTTCATAGGTGCATCCAAAAGTTTGTTTGGTGTTAAAGACCTAATTTTTCCCCGTTCTTAGCTTCACGAAAAATATTATTTTAAAATACATAAAAAACAATGATAACAATTGAAAAGCTTCTGGTCCAGATGGCATTGGTATAAATTTTTTCATCCAATCCCTAGATTAGGTTGTTCTCCATTTAGTAGAAGTGGACACGTCTACGGAAATTTCGGAAAGCTTTCGCAAGCCATAACAAGAAGCTGGAGAATTCTCTAGCTACCGATATCAACAAATGGAGACCAATCACGCTGCTCAATGGAAGCTATCACATTCTTTCGGGTGTTCTTGCCAATAAAATAAAACTAAATTTGAACACAAATGTATCAACATGAAGACCATGTCCTGCTATAGAAATGGAATGCCAAAAGTATTGGAAGAAAGGTCATTATGCTAAAGTATGATGGTCCAAGCACATAAGTTCAGTATTTCTCGTCAATTCAGTTCGTGGATGTGAACTGAAAATTATTCAAATTGATATTCTGAATGTAAGTGTAGAATACTTTGGAATAAAATTGCTATATGTGATAGTGGCGCAATGGCTTCCATTACATGCTTAAGAGTTTAAAATGATTTAGATTTGCCATCAAAGAGACTATGTCATCCATCTCGTAGCCAAAAGATAGTCAGAGTGAACGGCTCAAGATAGGAGGTTTTTAATAGTGTTAAACTAATATTTAGACTCAGTATTTATCAAAATAAAGAAATCGTCTACTTTGTGAAGAATATTAGCCAGGAGGGTATATTTTTTTCACAGCATGCGTGTATGGGATTGCCAATTATACAACCAGATTTCCCTAGACAATTAAATGAAGAATTGTTAAATCAATCGTTAGTGAATACAAGTATTAAATGTACTAAATATCTAGATTTATATCTCAGAAAATGTCAAAATGGGTATTTTACAAGACTTGATAGATGAATTTTCAGATGTATTTACCTGCAAGGAAGAACTTAAGACTATGCATTCCATCCGATGAAAATAAAACTTTTGGATTATGCCCAGCCATATTCCCGTCATAGATCGAGACATTTCTCATTTTTTTACAGGGATCAAGTTAATAAAACGTTAGAAGTCAATGTTGAAGAAATACGTAATTAAGAAGATTTGTGATGAGGTGAGAGAATGGTGTCATCTAATTGTTGTGTACAGAAACCTAAAGGAAAAAGAATAAAAATATACTCACAATATATCTTACAAAATTAAATTCTCAATTCAAGAGATTATTTCACCCAGGGAATACTAAATACATGGAATACGCACTCTTTTTTTCCCCCTCCTTTTTTGTACGTACTTAAGGAAGGAAAAATATTTAAAAGAGAATACTCATGTTCTCATCACTCAGTATTCACTATTCAGTTATCATATTCACATACTTCAGAGTCCTGGAACAATTTTATAGTAGTTACATATCTATGAATAAAAACAACATATTTCGTATTTTTAAATATTTATAATTCAGATTTTAATTTTTTTACATTTTTATTTGATTGTTTAGAATATGAATTTCTTTTTCTATTACAATGAATCTTGTTATTAGAATCACGTACAATGTTTTTACTGAACATAAAATAGAACATAAATTAGGAAAAAACAAATCAATAGACACAACAAAAATCATTTAGCCAAGTCAAATTTATTGAAGAAAAAAATAGTTCTCTATCAGCTTTTATAAAAATAGAAATAGGATGCCCCATTGACATTAGAGAACTAAGTATTTCTTCACAATTAAAGAAGTTGATGGACATGGCTACACAATAAAAACCTAACATCAACTGGTCTTTTGAGGCCACCTCTATTTATGCAGTTAAAAAATATTCTAGCATCTTCTTCTATAAAATATTTTTCTATAATAAACTTAATTTTACCGGCTGTTGAAAATAAACTTTTGCAGCATTCTGAATGTCACTATTTACTTATACTTTTTTGCTTATGTGTTTTGCCATAATGTAGATATTCCAAGAAGTCTGGAAGATTATTTTCTAACTTTAATACAACTCTAATGTAGGTGAAATTGTTCAATGATGATGTTAATATGGTCATTATGACTAAATTCTTCTAATGTAGATTCCAAAGTGCTTTTGCAATGGATATGTTTGATATGGAAGAATGGGCACATTTCTATTCTTCAAACAGGCCAGAATGTTGTTTATATCGGAGAATCTTTGAATAAAGGCAGTTGAGCATATATCATTGACTTCTTTTAACAGAACTGGAGCACCATCAGAAAATATAGTATAAGATAAATCTTTTGTGATTTTGAGACCATAAATAATTTTAGGTATCATATTTTCGGGTGTAATAGCAAAAACCGTTGCAGAATTTTGAATAAAGTTCTTGTGAATTCCATAAACCTATGATAATCTTTCATTTTTTTTCTGGATTTCCTCAAAACGAGCAATTATATCAGAATCAATAAATGCAGATATAGCAGCCTACCATTTTTTCTTTCCTTCTCACATCTGAAAGTAGAAATTCAATACAAATAGGATCATAACTGTCGGTAAAAAAATAAAAGAGTTCTGAATTTTGATGAAGTACATTTCGATAGACAGAACTAAGGAAGTCTTTCTTTTAGGAGTGGGAGGTAGGGATATATAACTGGGTGCTTCGGGGAAAATAGTAAACACTGCTTCAGGTTTAAGGATAGATACTTTCATTGAAGTAGTTGAGTTATTTTTAGATCTAGACAGGTTTGAGTCATTTTTCTTTAGTTGGAAGGAAGATTGATGGAAATGGCGATTGCAAACTCTAAAATGCTTGGAAGGGACAAAATCCTTTCGAAGTATTGCATTTTGTGCTTGTAAATGAAGCTTCACTCTTATTTTCTGTTTTTAGGGTCTGAGTAACCAGTCCTACATCACGGAACACAGCAAGTTAACATTTTGGATGTTATCGAACACGGCTCAATTTATCACTTAATTCTTAAGTTTAAAAATTATTCATTATAACACTTTCGCAATGAGGAAGTTTTGAATTCAATCTAATGTTTATTTTGGTGATCGATAATTTCCAACTCGATGACTTTTTAACTCGTGCAACCTCCAAAGGCATACCATGCAACTATTCTGTATATCAAGGTTGCGTTCACTACTATTTCAATGAGCCCATATAGAATATGCAAGAAAAGAGAGAAATAATCCCCGAACAGTGAACAGTATATAGTGACAAAAGAAAAAAGGAATTTCTTATTCCTAATGACTGTATTGAGAGAAAATAATTGATTGTTCCATCTATTTAGTTTCACCCTTAGACACTTAGAGAGACCGTTCCGTAAATTAACCCTGAAATCAAAATATTTTACCAAATTTGATACATGAAATGGATATTGGCAAAAGCAACTTGATGAGATAAGTCAAAAGTTTACAACATTTATAACACAGTATGGTAGATTTTATTTTAAATGAGCACCGATGGGTTTCACTTCTACTGATGATTCATATAAATGTAGATGCGAAGAAGATTAGGAGGAATTCATAATGCTCATAAAGTTGTTGATGGTGTTGTTCTTCATGTTGAAAATTTTGAATTACGAGTTGAAAGTGTACTAAAAATATAATTAAGATGTAGAAAATATGGTATAAGGAGAAATTTCAAGTCGCACGTGAAGAAATAAATTTTGTTGGGTATAAAATCTGTAAAGGTTGAATAACATCAGATGGAAACAAGTTAAAGGCGATCCATGAATTTCTAACACCTAGAAATAGGATAGAGCTTAGATCATTCATTGGTTAAGAAAATGAACTAGTAGGCTTTTCATCAAAATTTAACGAACAGCAGAACCATAAGACATCTGCAAAATAAATGAATGAATATGTATGGGACAATATACATTATAAAGCTTTAAAAAAAGTAAGGGAGATTTTTACAGATACCCGTGTTCTCGCTTTTTCGATCCAAAAAGGAAACACCCCTCGAAACAGTTGCATCCAGATTGAAAGGTCTTTGATTCTATCTACTAAAAACATATGAAGAAAGATAGAGATTAGTTTAATGTTCTTCGAGATTTATCACTGAAATAGATGATATAAGTCCTTACCATCAATGGGTCATTTTTAAGTGTCACATGAACCTTAATGGACTACTGCACTTCGAATTAAGAACTGATTATTATTTTCTCTGCACAATCTTTAATAACTATTCTTTAAACCAAATTGAAAACGCCAAAGAACAGAAGATTAGAAAATGTCTTCAGCATTACCAGTTCAAGGTATCATGGAAGAAAGGAAAATACCATATTATTGCATATACTTTGTCACGAGCTCCAGTAGATGATCCTGGAAGAGAAAAAGAAGAGTTAGACAGTGGAATGGAAGACCCGATTAAACGAGTAATAGTTAGTGTAGCGGCGATACAAGATAAAATCCGAAATATTGGTTTTGTCATTCCAATAATGGAAGAGACACAAAGTATTGCCAAAACGGTTGAAGACTATCGAGCACTCGTACAATTTGTGGAGTGTGGTCCGAAACGATAACAAGAGAGTAGAAAATTTATATTTAATTACATTATCGAAGAGTTAGCTATTGACTACAGCTTAGATTTGAAAGGTATACAGATTGTCTTCTCTAAAGCGTGTCAGAGAAAGATTCTTGCTAACTATATTTGTCACATCAAGGAAAGACTAAAACCAAAAGAAGAGCAAGAGAGTTAATTTTCTAGCCTGGAATTAACAATAAAATTGACATGATTATTTAAGTCCAAGAACATCGTAGTACACTGAAGAAATTGGTCTATGACGTCCCAAATAAATAACACAACATCCGTAATAAATCCAAATTTTATTATGACACCGGTACTCAGGATTTATGTAAAAATAAAATTGTAGGTCGAGTTCAGATACAAAATCCTGCAACAAAATTATGAGATAATGTTGGAAGAATTATTTAAAAAAAAAATCGAACTCACCAAATACGCTTGGAAAATAGTTGTATCTATGTGAGGAATAGGAAACTCCTAAAAATACAACTAAAATATCGTCAAAATCTTTCCAGTACCACAAGAAAAGAAGACACCAAGAGAAACCAAAAAGAAAACATTTCTGAACTTAATTAATTTATTATATTTTTTTGAAATCTGTTGTTTATATTGATATTGAAAATTGAACTAAAGGCCGCAAAAGATTTTAGAAAAAAGTCTCCTGTGATAATTACAAGAATGTATTCGTATTAGAATCGGAATACACAAAAACTGTTTTCTCATCTTTTCAAAATTATATTAGACTAGTTGCCCCTTTACTGGAAGGAGCGAAGGGATTTTGGATGGGTCAGCCAGCACTTGAAATGCAATTGAACTACACCCTATAATATTTTCTTTCCATTAAGGGCTAGATGTATGGTAAGACTTTCCCTATTTACTTCTGCACAATAAATTTTCTTGTCCTGTACAAAAAATTTCAAGGTATTTATCATATCTTTTTCTTCCATTCTTTCTTCACATATGTGGGCTTGTAATTTAAAAACTTCAGTTAGCCTAAAATATATAGCGTTTTTATGGCCTCTGATATCTATTGAAAAAGATCTCCTTGGTGTACGTAATTTTTATTTTATGGTAAGTTATAAATTAGCAAATTTTATATATATATTGATTTTTTAAAGACCTATTAAGGCCTTTTCCGGACCGATATATGGATGTAAATCAGATCGATGATAGGATTTGATCCTTAGCTTATGAATCGCTATTTTGGCAACGTCGAAATCTAGAAAACCCCCGTCTTTTGGGGATCGATATAACTTTTTTATAAATGTTAAATTTAAAAATTGATACGGTGTGTTAAAAGGAACATCTAATCTCTCCTTACCTTATTTAGAGTCTTCTTGGTCTACGACATCATTTTTAATTTATATTTTCTGTTGAATGACTGACACTTCTAACAGAGAAAGAATTTGTATCCTCAGACATTCAAGATGATGGACTATCATCATCCATGCGACTAATTGGTTCTGTCCCAAATTCAGGTCGACAACAGATGCTGGGGATCATTCAAATTTGACAGATATGGGAATTTTTTCGGAGGGGTTCCTTCCCCCTTTTCGAGTGACATTCTGAAGACACAAATCTGTCTCCGCCACTTATTTACTTTGATTATTTGCACAAAACAACAGCAATATCTTATGACTTTAAATGGTTCTCTTTTCTGGATCGCACGTCTAATCAACAGCACCTCAAGATAAGAAAAAGAAGAACAAATGAATTAGGTAATTAGTATCATAAGATGAAAAAATAATGAAGTTTTCAATTACTTAAGATCAGTCGTTGGCTTTATGCTTTAATGCGTTTTAAAAAAATACCAACAATTCAAGGCATATTCATTTTCTAATAATAAAACTGTATTTTTCTCTGTAAAAGTTGAGTTCCTTGTTGAATATATACTATAAACACATCAAATTTAGCAACATACTTGTAGATTTTCGTCTAATAATCTTGCATTTCAAAAAGCAGCTTAAAGTCTCGGATTTTTGCGTAACGAAGATGTAATAAGTGGTTCTATAATGCTGATAAAAAGTCCCTTGATGAATAAAAGAAGGAGAAGTGGTTTTATTTCCAAAGAGTAATTAATGTCTTCTATATTCATATTCCTTCAAAAAAGTTCCAGAAGAAAAATTATCAATATTTTTTTTTAACTGATTATCTTATGTTATGGGAAGTTCATCACACCTATGATAATTACAACATACACAGTATGCTTAGAAAACCAAAGAGCCAAATTCCAAAATTGGTTTATGGAAACAAGTTCAAGCTGGTATACTCGAAAAACATAATTGTTAAGGAACTTATTCTTCCTTTTTAACGAATAAAAGGCAAAATTATTAAAGAAAGTTAGAAAAAATTCTCAGATAAAGTTTATATCTATTACTCAAATATGGGTTTATTGGTATATTTTTTTAAATTTCAAAACATTTCTAGTATCGATATAATCAATTGCCAGTTAATCAATTAATCTATCGCAAGTATCAGTAGCACTTTCATATGAGAAGAAATCTTTGATTTTGATACAAATATGCTATAAAATTATTGGATTCAACCTTAAAAGAGCATATTTTAAAAATGGGTATTTTGTATTTACATTCACAAAATTTTGAATGGAAAAATATCATAAATACTAGTATAATTTCTTTTATTTGAAATAATTACAAAATCCATGTTGATGTTGGCAATATTGCTGTGAAACACCAAAACTTCGTCTTTCCCTTACATATTAGACATTTGCAACTTTTTAAGTGAAGGATAGACCTAATAAGGAAAATACTATTGTTGCATCTGAAGCTTTTGCTAGCTACTTCCTAAAAAAATATAAATAAACCGAGTAGATATGATGGATAAATTATAAACAAGGAAGCAATACATTTGTTCTAGTTTTCATGTTGTCCATATTTTCTCTTGATTGCTAAAAAGCCAGAATAAAACTAGTTATCAATCATCAATCAAATAAAAATTATCATAAATTCTGAATTTATTACTCGAAATAGAAAAATCAGTTTAAATTAGTTAATTTTGACCTTTTACTGACCTTTTTCGAATAAAAAGACTTTATAAGCTAAATTTATTTAATAATTTATAATTTAGTATTAATAAAAACTTATTGCATTGACTATAGTTGCAATACAACACAAACCAATGGGTATCAAAAGTTTTATAATGCCTAAAAATGTTTCGATCTCAATTCAAATTGACAGACATAGAAAAACAGGGATTGCACAATATTCTTGTGTGTTTATAATGAGATTGTCTCTCCTATCCTGCATTTCTATTCCTCAGGCCTTAAGTGCAGCTAATAATGATCTGAATGAAATAAAATCACTCATTAAATATTTCTTCATTAATTTAGACATATCGAATCTCAACATCAAAAAAATTATTCAAGAACTTATGGTACTTGTTAGAGGAACTTGTTAGACTTGCTTTATTTGATAGTGCATTTAGTTTAGAATAAAAAGACGGATAATAAAGTCCATACAAAATTTGAGTAATGTAACTCAAGTAAGAGTGTTCTTTATACTCAAAGGAATTAATATACAAAATTTAGAAGATTTCTTTACAGAATAAAAAGTAACACTTTCAAAATCTGCACCTCACAGAAAAATTTCCTTGATACGATCCTGACCTCTGGGATGATCGACATAACTAACGACAAGCTCTTGATACTCTCATTCATTTAAAAGTTGTTAATGATCCTACTGAGCGTGGAGAGTCAGTCGCATTAAAGCATATCGTGGTTTTCTAATATCTGATGAATCACAACTCCAATTCTTCCTCCATCTGGACGTAGATCATCGAAGCTTATATGTTTTTAATTCAAGCAAAAAGTCTCTTTTTAAATTTAGATTTTTAAAAAATATGTGCAATAGGAATAAGTAAATCTTTATTACAAAATATTCAATTCTAGATGACTAATAAATTAGGAAAATGTATGAAAGTTTTATCATTAAAAAAATATAACATATAAAATTTCTTTACGTTTTGATATATCTTAAGCTTACGTCATAATAATCTTGCTTTAAAATCATAGTTTTCAACTCCAACTACCCCATACTAGTTTTTAAATACAACTACAACAAAGATTTTCTATATATATAATGAATTTAGGTTATAAATGCTTTATTATCGAAGAAAGGTCAGTAAAAGGTCAGAAAAAGGTCAAACTTATTGTAATTTGACCTGCTCTGACTACTTAATTAATAAATTGATCATTGCAAATTATTTTTGGAATATAAATTGGAAATATGGGTAATATTTCTGTTATGATTGGACAGATCTTGGTCGTATCAAGAATATGGCAAAGACGTTCATGGAGAAAGGTGCTGTCCTCTCTAAAGCCAATGACTTTAAGAATTGCCTCCAAGACCTTTCTCATTGATCTTCTTTCTGAACCTAACAGATGATGTCATTGCTTTACCAGAGCTTTTCCTCCTTCTGGATACGGGAAACAAATTGCTTGAGGACTGAACAAGGTTTGGTGAGAAGATAATAGCTACAATTTGGTTGCCAATCACGGGATTGTCAGGTCAGGTACCAAGATGGTGGTATGGAGGGAAAACAGGTAATTAAGCTGCTAAAAAGGATTCTATTATGGCTTTAGAGCTGCCTGAAAGCCTGAAGAGTTATGCTGTTGTCATGGCATTCCTCAATGACGTGACAAGCTTTGGCTTAGAACACAGTCTTCTCCCAAGTTTCAGGAAGTATTGAGAGTTTTGGCAGTGCCTACACTGGACTGGATATCACTCTTAAAATCCACATTATCTTGGGCTATGTTGGTAATTTCTGTTTGCAGAAGGGAAGAGGACTCTGCTACTTTAGTGAACAGAGATGTGAGTCATCTCACATCTTCAGCAAAGTCAAGAGAGAACAAGGTCATTGGGAATACTTTAATGAGGTCTTAAAGCAATCTTCATGTTCCCCACTCAAAATTCATGATTTAGTTTGTACTGGCCATTAAATACTTGTAATCAACAGTTCTAGACTACTCAGTCAAAATAAAATAGCCCCAATATATTTAAAATGTGTTTATTTGTATAATAATAAAAATAATTCAACGAGAATAAGATTGAGCACTCAGCTAAAAGTGCAAGAGATTGATTTATATATCTGAGTGTGTGAGGATGATACTAAATGTAGTTTTTTTTTATCAATTCTGCGAGCTGAAAGTGATAACTACAAGATAAGATCATATTATGTGATCTATAAATCTATATGTGAAAATCTATAAGCATTTTTGCGACCAGAAGCTTTAACAAATTGGAAAAACGATTTTTAGGTGGTTTAAAAATGATGTTTTTTGACTACATTTAGAAATTGCAAAGTTGGCAACTATGTATCTATGCCTACAGTATTTCTTTTTCAACAGACTCTGAACGCCAGACGTCACTACTTTTGGGTTTTGCGTGTCATTTTGATGTTATATTTTTTTGCTAAACTGTGCTGCTCCAGCTCACTGTGAGATGATTTAAAAGTATAGCTAGATTATAATATCTAATCAAACTTTTTATTGAATTAACATTAAATGAAAAAATAAATTATGTCATATTTTGTTTTCTGTTTCTAGGAAGGATGATTTCCATTTTGGTACAAGGGGATGTTTATTTGGTTCTTTTTGGATTCCATCCAGATCTTGAAAGAAGAACATTTTCTGTAGAAATTGATAATGATGATTACCCTCGAGCTGTTTTCTTTAGGGTAAAAGTGATGCTTCTGCATTCAGTATTGATAGTTAAGAGACCGCCTTATTACAATTTATCTTTTTTCGTGGCATTGCCTGATTTTATATTATCGTCTTAATTTGGAGACTTATCATTTTCTGTTTGCGTTTTTTTTTAATTTGAAGAACTCAGTTTTACTTTTAAGATCTTGTCTTCGACAGAATGGTTTTTTGAGGAATAGGTGGCTCTATTTTGGTGGGTTCTTCTAGAACATCGTTAGTATTATTGTATTGTAATATATAATTATCATCATCGAATGGTTAGATGGTTTTGGAGATAAGCAAGGTAAATTTGAACAATAATTTATTTTCAAGTTATCTCTAACTCTTTTTTTTGAGAATGGACTCGTATTTTAAAATCTACAATCTTTTCCCATAGCAATAGAGATGAATGTGACTAAATCTATAATATCTTTGACATTGCTGACACACCCCGGAAAATTTAAGATTAACGAGACATCTATCTACAGGGATAATTGGAGGTATATTAATCAATCTTATAATATAAAGTTATTTTTTTTATTTCGGCTAGTATATTGTACAATTGAAAACAATATTAGCATGCAAATAATGCCTTTCATATTACTATATTTTTTTATGATTAGACTCATTTTCTAGAAAATGTATGCAAACTAATATAATAAATGATTTATCTTTCGAATACTGGAATGTTTTTAATCAATCCCTTTTAGTTTTCATCGATATAGTTATTTTATTTCGAAATACGGCTCTAAATCGAAATTATACTCTAAAAACGTAATTTTTAGATAAAGTTGCAAGAAGCCAAACCTTTCTACAATTGAAAATTTTAAAGATAATAATCGTACTTTATGTCTTAAATTACAATAATAAATTTGAATTTTATCCGGCGAGTGTCCCGAAACCTTTTTATATTTTGTCGCATAGTGTGAGAAGTGAGGAAGCTCTAATGCACCAGTAGGATGTAATCTGAAACTGTGTTAAGGACATCAAAAAAGAAATACATAGATATGTCAAAAGGATTTTGACTCACAGTTCGATATAGTAAAGCTGTTATAGAGTACAATCTTCAATATGTTCTAATCAACATCAGCCATGGCATAAACTAGAGACAAAGATACATTAAGACCATGAAATACAAACAACATAACATACATGTTTTTTTGTCAATCGTTAAGAATACTTTTCCACTTGTTTTCCAATCACAAAAGAGACTCACAAGTATTAAAGCAATCACTTATCAGGGATGAGCCTTAAAATGTCTCATTGTTATAATTATCCATTTAGAACATGCATCTCAAGCTCAACCTTATAAATTGAATTGATATCAATGAGATTAAGATGAGTTATTCCTGATTATATACATCAAGAAGACTTATAAATGAAATAGTTTTCTTAGAGTAGGACACGAAGCAGTGTTGATATCAGGAGAAAAAGACTCAAGATTTGCAATGAAGGAGCAGTGGAGGGTGGATAAGAGCTCTCTCTTGTCCTAACTTGATCTTGAGTCGATTAATCTGTTGTTTTATGGAACTCGATCGTTAAGATTTGTAAAAGTATGATTCTGCAGAAGATATGGAGGAATTTATGCACACTTGAGAGTAGAAGAAATAGTTCAATATGTCAGCAAAAATACATTTCGATCTTTTAGATGAACATACATTAATAAAACAAATATTAAATTGCTTAACTAATGTGTAATAAGAACTATGATAAATGCAGGACGGAAAATATTTTAATAAATATAATCAGTTGTTGACCTGGATTTCAGCTGTTTAACCAAAGAACTCTTTAAAATTTCCTTGGTTTAACGTAAGAAAAAATAAGGGTTCCAATTAATTAGAACTGGCTATTTTTCTTTTCTAGTTCTATTATATTCTTTAATTTTATTTAAATATCACGTGGTTAATCAACTATTCCATTTTTGGAAAATATTTGAAATCCCAAAAATTTGTTATTCTGCAAAAAACTGATGGATTGCCATAATGAACAAAACTCTAAATGAAAATAGATATATTTAAAAGGGTATTCTAAAGTAAACTTACAAAACATTACTAAACTAACGGTTCAAACTGATTTATATTCCCTTCAAAAATTAAGTGTAATCTTTAAATGGGGTATATACAAGATCATTATGGGGTAAGTTTCGTTTCAATAATATGAAACATATTCAGCATTTATCATTATTTATTAAGATGATTATATATTTATTTATTAAGATGATTATATATTTATTTATTAAGATGATTATATATTTATTTAAGTTTATATTTTATATATATTCATTTGAGCCAGATATTAGTAAATTTGCTTGTTTTTACGCAGATTTTAATGGATTCGGAAATAGAATACGTTTTATTCAAATAATATGAAATATTCCCCAAATAATGTTGCATTAATTATGTAATTAATTAATTGGGATAAACAGGATTATTATAATTGCTGCGGAGTAAGACTGCTTTTATTTTCCATATCCCCATTTATGAGCTTAAAAAGATCCAAATAATGTAATTTTTAATAGCTTGGTATATTATCTTATTCCCATGAAGTAAATAAATATAGCTGATGAGTAATTTTACTGACAGAGTCAGTTCGGAACACAGAGAATATGTCTATATCTATTATTTGGGTCAAAAAACTTTATACCGATTCAGATCTGGGATCTCTAAATATCCCGAATTTAAACTCAAAAAACTATTGGAATCATACTTAAAAATTAAATTTAAATCATCATTCCCAAAAACAATAAATCAACATAAACAATTTCATTAAAAATACATACATCAAAGAATCAATTATTTTTAATTTAGGTATAGTTTCAATTAATATTTGTGATTTCGGTTCTAAATCCAAACATTTGAATAATGTGACTCTAAATCGATTTGAATCATTGTATGAATTAGTTATTTGAATGAAACTTACTGGATAATGATGATCTTGTACAAACTCAAAGTAAAGTTGATACTTTATTTTTGAGGCCCAAATTCATCAGCTTATATGATTAGTTCTATATATTTTTTAACATTTACGTTAGAAAACCTTTTAAAATAAATCTATATTGATTTTGAATTATATACATTTAGTCAAGCTTTCATTTTTTAGCTCAAGAACATATTTTTAGGATTTCAAATATTCTCCTAAAATGGAAGAGTTGATAAAATTACCACGTGATAATTAGATAAATTTACAAATGCAATAAAGAATATAGCATTGTAATAATATAAAGTTCATATCAATCCATATAGTAGAATTTATCATCAAAAAACAGGATGCGTGATTGGAGCTTTATAGTATTTGAAGTCATTGGAAAAACGAGAGAAAGACTTTTAGAAAAAAAGGTTGCGTGGTTAAATAAACTGAAAGTTCCGTTATTTTTCATTATCTAAAAATACATATTATCTTCATAATAAATTTTATTATTATCAAATCGTATAAATTTGTAAATATTGTGATTTATATTTAATTTTATTAATAAAAAAGAAATACTTAATATTCCCTTCAATGTTATAATTACATTTTATTGGCTGGAGAGAAAGGTATTTTAAGTAATTAATTTCTATATAAACTCCCAGCTTATGTTTTTTAATCTCCTTCAATATAAATTTAAAATGAAATTTGTAAATAACTCAGTTTCATATATTAGAAATATTTTTAAAGTAAAATTAAATTATATTTTGAAAATAATTTATTATCAGTTTATAACATTTGTAGTTCAATTTTGATCTAAAATTTGCAATTTGTTTTTATTCTTTTTATAATTGATCTTTTTAATTAATATAAAATCAGAAATTAGTAAAGTGTACAAAAATATTTAATATATGACCTATAAGGAATTAAATTTAGAAAACATAAATAAACATTATAACTTATAGTTAGGCCCTTTAGGAAGATATTTGACGTTTGCACTTTCTTTGAGCTATACTTTTGAGCAAAAATAAAAACTTTTTAGTGGCATTCACATCAGTATATATAAAAATTTAAAAGCACAATCAACCTTAGCATGTTAAACACACAAACAACAATAATAAAACTACAGCAAATATGAACACAGTTCGCCTTGGAAACTTTGACAATCTTCTTCAGAATTTTTAGAAAATAAATGGATCTGTTAGGCCAGGTGCACAAAAGATTGAACGATGTATCTAATCTATTATCATTGATGTAGGATATATTTATATGCAACGCTTTATACTTTGAAGTTGCGGTTATGAATATTATTTTTAAGTCTTTTGTTGTTAAATATTCTTTATTTCTAAGTATATTTGCCGTATAAACATTTTTACTTAACAAAACGGAGCTCAATGCCCTACTTTGGAAGATACACTCTTGTTGCAAGATTCTGATCCAACTATGATTCTGTCTTTGATGTATATGAATTAACATCATCTACGCATCTGAGGTTCTGAGATACAAAATATTTCAAGATATATAACAAAACACGGCCAGTAAATGACAGAATGTAGATATTTCAACAATTTAAACTTAACAGTAGTAAATCAATAGCCATGCTGAGAGTTTAAATTGTGGAGTAATTTTTTTCTCATCAACTATATCTTACGTCGAAGTCAAAATAGAACCAATCTAATTCTTATTGACCTATATGATTTCTATCTACAATATACTTATATAACTAATAGATGCTTATGACGTCTCTACATGATACCAAAGACGTCTTTACTTGAAATCAAATAAAGAAAACTTGAACTTAATCTTGTCATTAAGATCCTCCATATTTGCAACAAATAATAAGGGAGTCACAGAACAACATTGTGAGGAATTAAAAAAAATCGGATTCAGTTTTGTTGTCCCCAGTAGATATATAGTTAAAATAGTGCTATCCTTTTCAATAACTTCAAAACATGATTTTGTTCGCTAGAGTCAAATGCTTTAAAAAATTATGTTGGAATCACTGCTCCAAATGTATTTATGTTATTTAGAGCCTAGATGACGGCTTCAATAATCTACGAAATGTCGAATATTTTTCTAGAATTAAGAAAATCTTTTTGATTCTCGACTTCAGAATAGGCAGAATCTATTTACTGATAATAATATCAATTTTTTTATAAAATTTGTTCAATATCATAATGGGTCTCCATTGGTTGAAATTAATCATCTCCCCCTTTTTGGAACTAAAACAATTCTTCGTTTCGTCAAGGATCCCAAAAGTAAAACAAAATTTTCACTTTCACTTCCCAAAGATAATACGTAGAGATCAATTTTTTGTACATAAAAGTAGTAGTTTTAATATTATCAAATATCAATAATAAAATTAGACGTTATAAGCTTAATTTTTGATCTACATATATTATATTCCTAATGAAATAAATCATTATTTCAATCCCCTATTAATCTTTTAGGGGATTGAAACTATTTGTCATTGATTTTAGTAGATGTTCTTTTTTTTGTGAATTTTCTTATGCAATATTAAATAAATAGTCAATGTAAAGTTGTGTGAAAAATATTCCAAAAATCAAATATAATCAAGTCAATTAGATGCCTAAATCTATATAAAGTACTTGGGATATAATGCATATTTAAGTTGAAATTGGATTCTAAAATACTAATTTCTTCTAGCAATTAGTGAAATAATGAATCTAGTTATATAAAATTCCGGATCATTTTCATTCAATGTTACACTGCTTTTTTAATAAATACTGTTTAAAAAAAATTGTGAAATAGAAAAAGCATTTCGAAATCAACTCTTTTTTTTAATATAAGGTTCATTCTTTAGGTTTTGCTAAAATATAAAACAATCGAAATAAATTTGGAAATAATATCTGTTTCAAAATAATATCATTCATTTAACTTATTTTTATACGATTAGACACATTTTTAAGAATTGTAATCAAGATCCTAGATAAATAATTTTTACTTGCTTCCATAAGTTTATCAATTGATTATGAATTTTACTTCAATATATTTTATTGTTTTTTTTTACGTCGAAATATGGCTCTAATACGAAAGGATGGAATATAAAAGGTCAAATTTATGTCGGTTGGAGATTTTAATAATAATGATTGTGTTCTACTGCTTAAATAACAAGAGTATATGTGATTTTTAACTGGAGGCCGCAAAAATACTATTGCATAGTATTATGTAAAATTAGTGATTCACATAAAATAGTTAAAAAGATAAAAGGATTCACTATTAACCCTATTACAGGCTATAATAAGGAAAAAGTTATTAAACATTTGATGATATGATTTTTCTATTTACAACTGAAATGAGATAGTTATTATTTAAAAAAACAAAAAAACTATTAAAATATACCTGAGACCCCGATAGGAGTAGGTCAATTTATTAGCATATCTATAGTATTAGTTGCATCAGAAGATATACATGATTTGTAGACATATTTTTTATTTACTTATTAGATCAAGTTTTGAAAAATTATAAAAACATATGATGAGAGATTCATTTTGTATTTAAATAAGCAAAATTTTATGAAAAATTGGGTTGGAATATTTTTCATTATGTTTGTATAAAATTTTGAGAATATTTTTTTTCTTATAAGACTATATCTTTTTGAAATAACTATACTTACCAAAATGCCAAGAGGTCGAATGTTTATCCACCTAATACAAATTTTAAGAAGACAACGTACAGGAAAGAAAAACTTTTCCAATTTTAATTAAATATGTTGATCATTTACTTTAAGAAAAATTTGCATTTTCTTGAATTGAACAAGCCCTTCGATTCGAGCTGACTATCCAGTGCTTTAGTAAATAAATTATACCTTTATTCTATACTTAAAATGAAATAAAGTACTCTATACGACCAATAAATAGAATTTGATTAATAAATATGGCACGTAGATTGAAAAATTAATACTTATATGTTGTGGCAAATTAATTAACCTATTGCCTGTTATGGTTTAATTGAGTTACTTTATTTCTTGTACTCTACACAAATGTATATTTTAGAAATCATTTAACAGTGTTACTTACTGACCACTGGATTGTGACCCTTTCAAATAAAAAGATAATTTTTCAAAAATATCATTATTTCTTTAATGATTAAATAATTATTATTTAATGTTTCTTTGTTTGGAAAAAACACAGTTAATTTAAGAAAATTAATTGATGTTTACATTTATTTCTATTGTTGTTGAAAAATATTACTGTTATGATTTAACATAGTACTTTCTCTGCAACCAACCTCCCCCCCCTCCGTCCTTAACAACTATTTTTTTTTTCTTCAAATATATCATTATTAATAACTGTACTTTAACTTTGAGAAAATATACGAGTATATCATCAAAATATGTAAAATATTTGCATTAGAAATTTAATTATTTTAAACTGTTTAAACTTTGAAGATAATTGCAACATTTGGGAGAACATATTCGGACTGAAATAATGAATAATTATTTCCAAACAGTAACATGCATTTTTTGATATATTTTGTAAAATTTGGTGTTTCTGAGTCAAAAACTGTTCGACCAATGTAGTTATCAGCAAAAAAAAGTTACTGCTGTCCCGAACCTTGACTTTAAATTTTAAAAAAACGGGATGATTTATTTATGTTTTGGCTGGTAGTTTAATGTTTATTTTAAAAAAAAAAAAACTTTAATTTTATTTGAAATTAGTAACAAGTTTTCATTGTTATTTAGTTTTTAGTGTTAGCTAAACTATACTTTATAGAATCACAAAGTTTTTTTCAAACAAAAGATTTATGCTTTCAATAAGTTGAAAAATTGTATAATTCATCGCTGTATAAAAAACTACATATATAAGATTTATTAGTTCAACGTTATTTTTCTCAAGATTAAATCACAAGTATCTGACATAATGTATGAGCATATATTTGAAAATATTTTTATGATTTCGTAGGATATAAATATTGTAATTTTTTTTTTATAAAAATGTCTTAAAATTATAAAAACGTATTGAAAGTGATTTAAAAATTACTTGCCAACCTGATTGGCTACATAAAATTTAATGGTAGATTTTGAATTGTTTGGTTAAATACAATTTATGAATTTATCATCTAGTGCAGTGATTCTCAACGAGAAGTCTTTAGGCCACGAATTTCATACGGCCCGTAAAAGTTATCTAATAAAAAAAACAAATGAAAAAAATAGGCTTGTAAGATAAAATAGCTTAAACGAAGATTTAAAAAAATTCAACATTTTTGATGTTGTATTTTAATTCGTTAAACAATCATTTTCGTGCTTGCCAAATTATATATGGAATGAAAAGATTAATCAATTTGTAAAGAAACTGCAAATATTGCTGGATTGCAACTCACGACCAGCAATCAAATGATGAATTGAAGAATGTATTCAAACCTCAATATAATTCTGGATTGGATTGCTACCATGATTTGAACTTAAGTTATTTTCTGGCTAGCTACGAAAAATTGATGAATTTACAAGGTCAATTCTAAAAATGGATAAAAATTATTAACCCTACATCACTACTCTGGTGAGTTTATCCACCTCACAAACTTATATACCTTGTTTGTATCACAGTTTTGCATTATTTTCTTAGTAAATTCTTAATGTATGATAGACTTTCTGTATCCAATATTTTTGGAGTATGCTTTATTAGTTTAAGAGTTATTAACTAACTCTGGAATTAATGATCGAAGCTTCATACAATATTTTTTATTACTTATCCACTCATACAATGATTTAATGGTATTTTCTCTTATTACAATTTAAGATTTTCAATAATTTATTATGTAAAATTTTTGTATCTACTTCTTAACAATTAAATTTTTAAAGATTATCATTTTTAGTTTATATCAAATTTTCTTAGTTTTAAAAGATTTTGATAGTATTTGGATATCTTCTTAAAAAAAGATTTATAAGCTTTAATAATTATTTAAAACACATCAAATTGCTAATAAATTTTACAACTATTTTAAGAATCCTCATTTTTTAATTTATGTTAAATATGGCAATAAATAAAGACATCACGTCATAAATTGTATGTCTAATTTTGCTGTATTATAAAATAACTAAAATATAGTCGTATCGATATTCAGCAAATTTTGTTTAGTTGAATAGATTCTGTAAAATCAATTTTTATCGAAGAAATAACAATGTAGGAACAAATATGTGAAGCTAATGCAGGCTTAGCGTAACATTTTTTAAAGAATAGTAAAAATAAATATTTTGAAGAAAAAAAAACACTTTAGAGTAGAGCCAAGCGCGTCATATTAAAAAAAGAAAAGAAAAAAAGAGTATATATTTCAATCATTTAAGATTTTTTTTTTTCTTTTTTGACTTTGAGTTTAGTTTTTACTTATACCCAATGTTACTGTAAAAGATGTTCGAGAAAATCTTAATTTTTCATTTTTATTATAAACACAAATAAAGTTAAGACTTTTATAAATGACATCATTACTCATAATGCCAAGATTTTACCACTCATCATTTTTTTAAGGAATATTACATTATTAATTTCATAATAAAAATATATAAAAAATTAAATAAATCTTTTTTTAGATATGTAATAGATTTTCAATCATGAATTATATTTGCCTAGAGTCGCTTTGGTTTACAATGTATCACAAATAAAAATTCATCAATATTACAAATCCAATATTTCATTTTTATGCAGGACTACTATCAATTATACCAACTAGGAGTCACTCCGTTTCCTTGTTAAAATTTCTTGTGGAATATCTTATATATAGCCAAATATGTGTTAAGCGGGCACCCAAGTGAAACAGAAAAAGTGATTGCTTGGTGCAGGTGAAATTTTAACCCGTGTTTCTTATTTTGTTACAATTCAGAATAGCAAAACTGGATATGGACAATTTTTACAGTTGACACGCTTTAAACATGTTGCGGTTAGACAAGGTGTCATTTGATACAGACAAAACAATAAATCTCTTTAAACATTAAGATTGTACTATAAAACATTCATTTAAATAATAATAAAAAATAACGGTGGAAGAGAATGAGATTGACTGGGTTTTTGAGGATTGTGATTACAGAAACTGATATTAAATTGGTTTATTTTTCTCGCGCCCAACTAAATTTTTATCCTTAATTTATGTTATTTTATTTGTTGATCGAGGTTGTATGAATGACTGATCATAAATTAGGTACATGTTATTGTTTTTTGTATTAATATTATTAAAACTGTGTTTCTGTTTTTAATAGAGTTCCCTGGGTTGTGGGCACAATCTTGATAAACCCCTTTGATAAATAAAGTTTGTTTCGGTAAAATGAAATGACTCCTTTATTGCTAAAGCCTTTTAGAGCAAATATCAATGATGAAAAACTATATTCATACAAATTAAATATATTTAAAAGAATATTCAGTACTTTTTATTTATCTTTTGCAACATCTTTATCCTAAAATTTACAACATCTATAACAATGTATGTTTATGTATTTTGATATGATGACGAGGAGTTAGGGAAAGCGGAGAAAGTTGATACAAAGTTCATTTTTAAGGAAATTACTCAACTGTAGTAGATTTAATATTGAGATATGAATAATTCATAAAGACTATGAAATAAAGCAAAGTTTATCGGTATGAACATATTAAATTGAATCAATGGGTGCACAAAAAATAGTACTCCATGATATATATCTTGAACATATTTTTTTTTTAGAAATTATAATGCAGATAAATTAATAAAATATTGCAGGAGTGTTCATATAGCATCTAACGTGTACACAGAGTACACGAAACATACATAGTGTTCCCCGATTTCAATCATATAAATATTTTGGGTATAAGAATAATAATGCAGTCTTATTATGAAATATAGGTGTGTAAGTCTAAAACTAAACACTCCTTTAACTTTTACGGCTTGAGGGCTTGATGAGGGATTCTCTTGTAGACCTTAAGGACAAGATCTTTTTTAACTAGCAGGTCCATGGTCTTTCTGCTGACGTTGAACTCCCTGGAGAGGCTCCCGACAGTGACCTTGCCTCTCTTCTCCTCGACAGACTTTTTCACGACAGCAACCTTTCGTCCGACCTTTGACTTAGATCTTGTGGTCGCCTCAGGAGTCCCTTTGGCTACCACGCTGTAAACGGTGGAGCAGCTGCAGTTCAGGACCTTGGCAGTTTCAGTGAGAGTTTTTCCCCGCGCGGAAAGTTCCAAAATTGCGACTCGACGTCTCTCCATATTATCGGCAGTTGTTTCACTGTTGCTATTTAGATTTTGATGCAGTTTTGTTTATAACTAGTCAAGACCCTTGCCTCGAAGTATTAACTGTTTTCAAGTCAATAAAATCACAAATATGTGCATGCCGTAAAATTCAAAAGTGTGTTCAGTTTTAGACGCACCCACCTGTATTGGAGGCGTGTGCATATATAACAAGAGTATTTGTGTGTTGTTGTTATCATTATATTATTTCTATCTTAATTCATATGTTAACCCTCTGTTAGTGAACATTCTATTTATAACGCAGTTATTGAAACTGATACAAAAACCGACATAAATTTAAACAGTTGTACGATTATAATAATTATATATTTTACATCATTTTCTTGACTAATCTACTCATTTTGCAGTGATTAATATTTAATAAAATCCTAAAAATATTTATACATATATAAGACGTCGATGAAGAATAAATTCTTAATAGTATGGGTATAGTTTGCTATTTCTATTTATAAATATTTAAATGGAAGAAAAAAATTCAAGAAATCAAGAGGAAGAACAGAGAAACAAACTTTCAATTTGCTAAACTTCAATTTATATATATTAGTATAGACACAAAGCAAAGTATTATCAAAATGAATTATATATAATCAGATACAAAGTTTCCGTAGCATAGTGAAAGATATAAGTGATAAATATAGATTTAAAGGGAAAATAAGCATTTTATAAAAATGGGTATAAAATGTCTCAGTTTACTACCGGAGGTTTAAAATTTGAATAAATATGAACGCTACATGTTGAAATAATTTTAGTTAGTGAGCCGGAGCTCCCTTAAGTTTTCTACCCTCATAATCAGCACAAAATAAGTCATACATGTGTTTGTTTATAAATCACATAAATAAACAAATGGCTGAAATATTTTAAAAAACTCCCAGCTGCACATACTATAATTACTGATTTTAATTTTAATTTAGTGGATCGAGTGGGGAGATTGAAAGATTTAGGATTTTTATTTTAATACAATCCTTGTTATGTTTGTCTTGATCACGACATTAAAATTATTTGTTCCTAATTTGTATTCTGGTTATAAAACTGAAGCGACGAATCTTTCCATATTACAGTATTCTTTCTCTCAGGGCAAATACTGCAAATTTCTGGCTATGAGTTGTTCTTACACTAAATACTTTCTGACTACCCAAGAGTTTGTTCACTACACTTTCAGTATGGGGACTTCATGTGTGATATTATTGAAATATGAAGAACATTTCTAAAATAATAGATACGTGCAAGATAACGAATTAAAAAAAAAGTTATTTATTACCTTTTACTGTTCACAGATTTCTAAATCTTCGAAATCTCTCTCCACTCAAAAACGTAAATGTCAAACAACCACTTCTAAAGCAAATTGAGTCTGCTAGGATATCAAATAAAAATGTAGACATAATTTAAGCTTAGCATGCTTTCATTCATAAGGACCGTGTTATTGATTTCCAAGATTTATCTTCAAATTGTCAAAAAAGCTTCCAAGTAATGTCTATTTGAAAACTTAACTATATACTTTTTTACAATTTATTACGTTTTGTACAAGTCTAAGTTTATAAATATATATAAATTATATGGGGAGAAGAGTAGCTCCCACAAAAATATAATTTTTATATTAGTATGTATAAATATATATACTCCTACATATGTACTCGCACAATAGGTGCAATAAACTCACCTTTACACTGAGGATGTCTGGGGGAGTTATCTTTTATATTATTAAAGCATAATTTTTATTTTGGGTGACGCCTAATTACTCCGGACAATGCCGGGTACTTTCAATATTAATATATAAAACAAAAATAAAATAAAGTAAATAACTGTAACTCAACATAATGAAAGTGATATCATAAATTGGTAAATAATTAGTTTGTTATTGTTTTCCTTCTTCTTTTTATTGTATCTTTGTATTTTGTGAGAAAAATTGCTCTCCTCTCGTCTTAGCGCAGACACTTTCCCAGGAAGCAATAATACTTCTATGAATATTTAACCTGATTGCAAACAATTAACTTTTAGATTAACCATAAATAATTATATTTATAGAAAAAATTTATTAATATAAACTTATATCAGAATTTTAGAAGAAAATTGAAGAAATAAAAAAATTACTCTGAAGTAGTAAGTTCAGAAAATGAGTTTATACTCTAAGAGTATATACTCTCACCATCCTATGTAAATTAGCCAAGGGCCACCTACGTACTAAAAAACGATATTCCTTTTGTTTAACTAATTAGATTTTTAGGAAATTTAGATATTTATTAATTACCTTACTTAAGTATAAAAATAAAAATACATTTAGCAATGTGGCATTAATATTGAATGATTAGCTTGTTGAAATTAACAGAGTCAAATTCATTATATATATTTTTTGGATTATCTGATTCGTGAGGACACATTCGATATGTATAAAATTAAAAATTTAACACAATGACATCTTCACTACTGATAAAAGCATATATTTTTTGGGGCTCAGCTGTTATTTTCTTTTTCCCACCTTATCATATGATAATACTATCTCCAAGAGATATATATTTTTGTATTTAGTTTGAAAGATTGAGCAAAAATGAAACGCCGTTCATGCTCTTAGTTGTTTCCTAAGCCCACAACAAATAATTATGCACGAAAAACAGAAAAATCATCTAACATTGATTATTAACCTGTTCATAATATCGTTCCTTTTTCGTTTTGTTTAACCAGCGTACATTTAATTTCCTAATTTACCTTGTACATGATAATCAAAAATGTTTTCTCTAAGATTCTTAATATCTACAAAAAAAGTTCATAAAGGAGAGGCACTACTCCAAGAGCAAATAGTAAGCATTTTCACTCAAATACTTATTTAACCGAATCCTCTATATAAAAAGAACATTTCACCATTATAATTTACTAACCGGAGAAGCTGGCATTGTGTCGATGAACAGAAAAGTGTAGCTTGTCTATTTGTATAATATCCAACCATATTTATGCTTAATTTGTTGAATTCAAATACATTTTGTGAAGCAGATAACTCGAATGTGCAGGGGCATCCGTAAAGGGTGGGTTGGAAGAGCTGTAGTATCCCTAAATTATGGAATGTTTGCTTTTTACTCGAAATTTTTTGTCAATAGCTATAGCTTTTTGAAATTAAATTCCAAAAAAATGAAAATTTGAACTTTTTTTTCAATATTTTTTTTTTTGAGTATAGATATAGATTTTTAAAGTCTAAAATTGTAATAATCAGGATTTAATTTTTGCATTTTTTTTTTCAAAATTTTTATTATCTGAACGAGAAAAATAACTAGTAAGCTAATTGCTTAATATTAATGTCGTTTTTTAACAAACTATTGGGCTATTCTATATTTAGTAGAAAATATATATTCACTATCTAATAACATTTACTTTGAATCAGTCAATCATCTCTGGGAAGACGTAAACAAATTTGTATAAAGAACAGTTGACTTTAATATGTATGTGCAGTAAATGTGCAGGATATTGTAAGACGATATCCAGAGAAGCAAAATAATTAACTATGTATTGAGTTTTCCTCGTTTAAGTTTGTTGAAAAATTTAAAAAGAAAAGGTTTTAAAATGCAATAAATAAAGAACAAAGGAAATTTTTGAGCAGCGGTTTGCTTATATCAAATTAAATCTCGTTAAAACATATTTTTAAATACAAACATTTAGTTTGATCACTTTATTACATAATGCACCTTCTTATGTTTACAAAATTAAGTAATTAATTTGAAGCTGATAAACTGGTTCTTCATTTTTTCATAAACATAATTAAGCTACAAAAGGTAAACATTCATGGGTATTTTGAAAGAATAATAACTGTCACATAATATTTTTTATAAATTTTATTATGCATACTCAAAAAATTATTCTTAAATAACTAATTTAATACATAAAAATACACATTAAATTACATCAATTAAAATAATATATATTTTTAATACCAATACAATTATACAAAGTAGTGTAATTATGCAACTTCTTAATTTGTCATTAGTTAAAAAAACTTTCTCAATCCATTTAATATGTCATTTTAAACATTAGAGTTTATTAGTTAATATCATATAAAAAATAATATCTATGAATAAAAGCATCATATACTTTTTACCTAACAACAAGCTCTAACAACACACCTCCTATTTTGAACTAAAATAATCTTGTCTCTTTAAAAGAGGTGGGGCTGAACAACTGAAATGATGTAGTCACTAACTACATCAATTTAGCTGCTGCAGTTTCCTTAAAATACCAATAAGGATTGGTCCTAGGGCCAAAAATGTTTATTAAGACCAGATTGATAGGACTGCACTCTTTTTTGACCGTTCCCACACGACGTTCAGTCCAATAATTCAAAGATATATTTTAGTCAATTATAGGCTTTGGACTCAAATTTATGGGATTTGCTATGAAAAACATAAATTTTAGTTATAGTTCAGATCCTTTTTTTTTTCTTAAGATAATCATATCGGCTACAATATGGTCTTACAAATAAAATCTGTTAATGTTTGGATTCTTTTATTGTGCTGATCAATTTTGGCTACTTCAAGTGTAATTTGCAGGGCCTTTTATAGGTTGATAGGAGTTTTTTTATTACAAATTGACAGGCTTGTGAACAGAACGCAAAATTAAACTGCGTTCCATGGAAAAAGTGTTCAATGAACGGTCTTTAAAAAAAAAGTTGAATACTAAAATTCAGATTTTAATATTCAGTCCCAACAATACTTACAAAAAATTCAAGAAATCAAAGTTTATAGATATATTTTTATTTCTTAAAGATAACTTATTGTGTTGATGATAAAAAGACGAACGTTTGAGATATCTATTTTTTGACAGTGGCACAGGGAAGGGGGGGGGCTGAGTGGGCAGTTTTTTTTAGTGCTCTACATTACTTCAAACATATGAACTTGACCAGTTCAATAAATTCTGAATCATGGGGCCGAGGTTCATCATTTGGCCTCTGGTGCTGCAAGGGGCATAGTATAGTCCTGATTGAATACATATATTCCCACTGCATAGTTGAACTTTACCCATGGCCAGACCATCTCCTGGAGGATGTCCTTGGCTCCAATTTTCAGGCCTTTCCGGAACCAAAACAGGGGCATCCTTTTCCTGTCTGATGCCACGACTCCCAGAATCATCGCGGAGCATCCAGCTTCTGCTGTCTTGTGGCTGTACTGTGCGAGAAATCAGATTAATTATACTTTACCTTTTGGCATCCATCTCCAATAGTAATAAACTGATTTTAGTCAGTTGTAGCTCATTTAATTATTAATATTAAATGGATTATTGTGTTAAGAAATCTTGAAATCTAGTCCTCAAATGAGGCCTCCCTGTCACTATCATAGTGGAAGTTCTGTGGTGCAGTTTATATGGTACTACTTTATGATTGGAACGGTGAACAGGAAGGAAATAATGTCTCAACGAAGAAAATAATATGAAGACAATGTTACCAACCTGTAAACTGATGATGATATTTCGAATAATACAACCGTAATCCACACTCAATTTTGAGAAAAATTACTCAAGTGTGGTTTTGTGTTGACGGCCACATTGTACTCCACTTTTCTCTTTTTAATATGTTGAGCAATAGCTACTTACGCTTCTTGTCAAAAATGAGGTCTTCTCAGACAATCAAGCCAACAAACAGAGAGACAAACTTTGCTTTATTAATATACTAGCAGGATTACCTTATGTTGCTCGGAGTTATTTGAAGTCAGTAATAGACAATTGGTAAAACTTTTATTTGTTAATACAAATATTGACACTTACCTTCTTATTTTAACACAATTTATTATCAATTATATATACAAAATTTATTTATTTTTTAAAAATATTTTTTCTTTTTAAATAACGAGTCGTCCCCAGATAAATAAAACAGACGATCAGACAAACGTGGCTTCATTAATATAAACTACATATGACAAAGGATCAACAAAAACATGAATTTTTGTTCTTGTTGAAACGGATCATAAATAAAAATAACACTTATCTACACTTGACAACAAAATATATTGTTAATTTCTGTGTACGTGAGGTAAGGCTGTGTAGGGTATTTGTTTGTAAATGTAAGGGATACTTGGGTATTTGCAGTTGGCATTTTGTAAATATTGTAATAACTGATTAGAGATAAGAACACGAACCATCCTACTATGATAGCTCTGAGATAGCTTTAGTTAGCAATGTTCGGTGAAGAAAACATGAAGTTTTGATAAACTGACGTAAAAAACGATGTAGGAGTAGAAAAAGTAGTCTCTCCGGATCTCGTCCAGTAAACCTTGATGCTTTGGTATCTTTGTATATAATGGCGTTAGATCTCTTATTGGTAATTTTTGAAGGATCCACACAAAAAAAAACAACAACATTATACTCACCAGCTTATAAAACTTGCATCAAAGTTTAAAAAAAATCCACTCTTCTTTTCTAAAAACAAAGCCCATTTAGTCAAAAATCCTTCAAACGCTACGCTTCTGCAATAATTATTGTTGGTTTGGGCTCTTTTTGATCGAAAAATTGTAAATAATGCTTTTTTTAACCCTTCCATAGTCAATTGGGACATTATAAAATGATTTTATTCAATTGAATCTTCATTTTATCCCTGATACTTTTCAGCTTACTCCTGAAACGTAAAATCTTCAGCATTAATTTGTATATTCAAACATTTTTAAGTTAATTTCAAATGTACAATCGTATATATTACTATCAATATATTAAGAATAATTTTTTGGCCAAAAGTCCCAAATATTCCTTCGGCGAAATTTCTGTTCGGCAATATGTACATTCAGCATGTTGTCCTTTGACTAAATGAATGTTTGGCGAATGGTTCTTCGGCGAAATGTCATTTTGTAAAAAAAAATTCTTTTCAAAATATAGCTACAATATTATAATTTTGTTGTTATCGTTGTATTCCTTAATCATCAGAGTGCAAAATCATAAGAAAAACATACTTTTTACGATGGATACCTGTAGTCTTCAGAAACATCAATTAATTCATAGATGCTTCAATTTCCTGTGAAGTTGAATTTTAATAACAGTTTTATGATTGTTTGACTAAATATTATTTTAGTGCGCTTTAAAGAGGAAATAGAGTTTTTTTTTTTCCAATAAAGTCGAGAATGCAAAGCGAGTGGCTCAAAATGTGGATAGTGTTAATGGGCCTGACAGTGTAACAGCCTATGACGCCTTATTTGGTTCGTTAATTTGGTTCTGGTAATTTTGAACACTCTGGAAGGACAATTCTTGAACATGTGGAAAAATAATGGAAATTGTCAAGTGCAACATTCATGTAAGCACTGCTTTATATTTGCCAAGGATATAAGTATTAAGTAACGAAACAACAAGACAATTTATGAAAAATAATACAGTTCATATGGCTTTACTTTTATTACAATCTATATTAAATATTTATGGAACTTACTGTAAAATAAATATTATTAAGAAATACATTCCTAAAGTTAAGCGTGGGGATAATAATTCATACATATATATAATTTGATTTTTTTATTATTTATCTACAACACGATGAATGTGTATAACAAATGCGTTGAAATTTTTTTATATGGTTTATAAAGTAAGTACGAGCAATGCCAGGTACTCCTGCTAATTATTAATAAAATGTGTTACGTTTCAATTATTATCAATAAATACACTTTAAACACTTAAAATATACAAACTCTTTATTCTGTGTATGAATACATATTTACACAAACTTCCTATTTACACGTTGATACTTATATATCAAATCATCTCCCTCCCCAGTTCAATTTTACTCGAATTATTTTTGACCTTCTGACTCCGATTTCATGTGTATCACCATTGTCTTCCACACAGTCAATTTCTTCCCCTTTCTTCAGACACAAAAAACGTTCATTACGCCATACTTCCTGTATTTAATCGTACTTAGTATTTTCTATGTTTTTCCTTTCCAATAATCCGTCAGCCATCAGACCATCGATTATTTGTGTAATTTTGCACTATCAATCCATTTCTATTTTCAACTCTGTAAATCTTTTTTTATTATTGTAATAACAGATTTTCTCCTTCTCTCTTTGCTCCTCCATTCTCCTTAATGTAAGAATTCATCAAATCTATATTTTCAATCTGTTTTCACTAATAGATTAAAAATTATTTAAACAAACTCCCAGCATGTTCATTAATTTGAGGAAAATGTGGTGAAGATGGTGCTTATGTTACTCTCTACATCTTCAAAAATGTCTAAAATTCCCTGGAACTAGACAAAGTGAATTGAGCTAATTTTATCTTACCTGGACTTCAGATTACAGAATATATTTTTCTTAATGGCATTATTACTTCTCCTAAAGATGGAACTCTTTTGAATTCTTCTACATAAGGATATTCTGAAAGACGATCTCTAAATTCCAAGTAATTTTTTCCTCCGCACTCAAACAAATCTGTAGACGTGCTCACAAATGGCCTCATTGGTATCGAGTTCATCATCATCGTTTCTTTTGGTAAACTAGGTAATCTGTCTGTATATTTTCTAAATGTTTTAATCATTTCTTCAATATCTCATTTCATTCCAAGCCAAGAAATCGTCTGCCTAACTCTTTTTTTGTCTTATTTATACCTTGATGTGAACTCTCCAATCCCCGAAGAACTTGAACTTGTCTCTTTTTTCAAACTACCGGCCTATTACCATATGAAACAAGACCTTTTTCAGTACTTCAATCATTTAATATCTTTGAAAATGGTTGTACTGAATCGTTTATACAATTGTTTTCAACTGCATTGACTAAATATTTACATGTGTTTGATCTTTCATTGCCTCGTTTCTAATATCTTCTATTAATGGATGAACGAATCTTTTTTGATTTTCAAAATGAGTATCTCTAATAACAGCAACTCTAATAACTTGTCCTCTGTGATATTCAAGATCACTATCCAACTCTTCATCTTCCTCGGGATGAGATACCGGTGATATCGATAATACATCTGGTACATCATCCATTTGGTTTCCAATTGATATATTGATATTTTCAATTTAAATCTAATTACTGAAGCATAATCTAGCTTATCTATTGTGCAATTATTAAGAATAGAAGGAAGTGGTTTATGATCTGTAATTACAACAAATGTAAGTGAGTCTGCTAGATATATGTAACATTTCCTTATAGCCCACAATACAGCCAAACATTCTAATTATATCATAGAGTATCTTGTTTCAGCACTTGATAAAAATCAGGAGCGCCACACTGTATAAATTTCTATTATTTCTTGTGTTTCAGACATAACACATGTCTCAATCCATTTATTCTCGATGCATCAGTTTCAAGTATGGTTTCGAACGGTGCTAATGTTTGTGGGGAAGTTAAAACTTCTTTAATTTCTTTCATTGATAATGAATGATTTTTGGTACACACATACTCTACTTTTGACAATAAAAGATCTCTCAGTGGACCTACAATTTCACTATTTCTTGGTGAGAATTGTCCCAATTGAACCCAAAAAATTTCTCAATTTATTTATAGATGATGGCTCTGCAAAAACATTAATAGCATTCAATTTAATTGGATCCGCTTCTTGGATAAAATATAACCACAATGATTTAATTTAGGTGGTGCAAATACGAATTTAAATGGATTCAATGTTATTTTGTTTTCGCTACATCTCTACAACTTTGTTAGTGTCTGACTTCACTTTTATTAATAATGATTTTTTTTTATATATTTTTAGGGCTTGTTTATCGCCACTAGTCGAAAAAAATAAAATTAATTAATAGATAATTGCCAAAACCTCATGTCCACTAAGACAATATGCATCCCTCGTTGTTATGAATCCCATCGGAGCTCTAATAAAAAAATATCTACCCCAAGGAGTTATAAAACACGTCATTTCTCTTGATTTTTCCTCCAGTTCCAATATCCCGTTTATTCTGGACTTGTAAATTTTTGGATAATGTCCTATTCTTCTAAATCGAGTACACTTATTTCCATTTGCGTGACATTTTCTTCCCTTTCCGTGATTGTTACCTCCGTAACGAGGACATTTTTGACTTCTTATCTGTTTAACAATTTCTTGCTTTATAATTTATATTAATTATAATGATTTTCTAGCCAATGCCTCTTCATGTACTTTTCCCTTCTCTTCATTAAGGCAGATAAAAATTACTTCTGTGAGGGATAACTTGCGTGATTTAGAGAAAAATCTTTGTATCTCAGCGTTTTTTGCTCGAACACATAATGAAGTGAAGAAGAAGTCAAATTTTTCATCCTCCTTTTGTTTTTGTTTTACTAATTTTATTGGTTCTAATGCCATATTTGTTTTTTTCTTAGGTAATTTTCTATAAGTACCATAATTTCTTTTATAGAATTTTCCTTTTACAATGTTGATTTCCATGGTTTGATTGATTTTGTTCAACATCTCCAGACTAGATACATAATTTAATAATTGTTTTTTTCTTAACTTCTTTCTGGTCATTTATCCCTATTTTCATTATATAATTGTTCGAAAGTGCTCTCTAATTTATAAATTCTTTCAATTCCATATTTTTTATGATTTGAGGTTATGTGAATTTTTACTTCTATAACCCTTACTGATGGCCTTCCCTCTGTGACTTTCTCATCATCTTTACTTCCCTTATGATCAATGAATTTTTTAAACATTTTGTCCATGACTTGTTGGTTATCATCTCGAGCTTGTTTTTGTTCTTCCCTTATCATTTTCATTATGCTCTATGGATATTCTTGATTTTTTACTTCTAAATTATTTTTCAGCTATTGAATCTGCTCCATAAGTTATTAATTTTCCATTTTTTAATTCATTCTTGCTTGCTTATCCTTATTCGTATTTAATTTTCTCAAGTTTGTTTGCTTGAAACTTCTTAATTGCTGTGCGACTGCGCCCTGTTACGCTCCAATTATGATTAATAAATACACTTTAATACTGGGAACATACTAACTCGTAGTTTCATGTGTTTGAACGAGGAAGTAATATTTTAAGTGATCCAGATCTCCATTAGTTTTGCTTCTTCTACTAAGTCAAAACTTGGAAATATTTTGTCTAATATTAGAAATCAACGATGTAACAACTTTTGTCTTTCTCTTTATTTATTTCCAACTAGAGTTTTTTTAAAACATACGGCAAATTTTCTCTACATTATACTCTTTGCACCTATATTTTTCCTTGAAGTTTCTAGTTGCTTCGTTTTTTATGTCATTCGGATCATCTGATACATATCTATACGGCATTTTTTTAGCAAGTCAGCTCTTTTCAAGCTTTATGAATTTTTTTGATCTGCAAGTTTGGATTTACTTCTTATTAGTTCACCCATATTTTTGTAATCAACAAACTCTTCGAGTGATTTATAAATGTCAAAAAATTACTTATTCAAGTGTTGTAATCCTTCTAAACTTTCTCTAAATGCTTTTTTTTCCTTTGCTCTATCCACTCGTTGGGAATTAAGATTCCCTTACTATCTTTTTCAATATTTGCCAACATGAAGCTTGGTGAGTAGATTCCAAAGCTTAGGCTATCGTAAAAATCTGATATCAACTTTTCTTATCTTCTTTTACTTATAGAATCTAAAAGTGACACATTCAATTTCTAGAAAGATTTGTTCCTTCTAGAGCTATAGATGCGTAAATAGGTGAATGGTCCTAGATATGGTATAGTAGTAAATTCGTTAAGTTTTTCTGTTATTATGGATGAGACAAGGATGTAATCTAATCTATTCCTAACTATTTCTTATTATTTGTAAAGCTAGTAAAAGTGAACCTTGGATTTGATTCGCCCCCTCTGAAGACTGAGGTACATTAGATTATATTTTCTTCTATATTATCTCAGTTCTTCAGATTCCTCAATCCATCATATCCCTTTACATCTCTTATGAGATCCCCCATGACTATTATAATTTCCAGATTCGTTTTGGCTTGTGACATAACATCGGAAAAAATCTACTCTCTCCTTTTTTTGGCCCATAAAATAGGAAGACAGTTGTTCTAATCCCAGATTTCTCCATCATCTGATGATAAAAGCTTTGTGTTCATTATTGTTGTTTTTTACAACAAGGAGGATCCCTCCGGAAGGATGCTCTCTTGTTAGGTAGAGGCATCTCCTTTAGTAAAGCTGACATGTGGATATCCATTGCATTTTTTTCTACAGCCCGGGAGGTTTTGATATTCTGTTTGTGGATATTTTGTCATTTAAGAGGTTAAGGGAGTCCTGTTTGCATCGCTGAATTGGCGTTCTTCATTGGTTGGGAAAAGTTATTTGCTGTTTTATTTGAATATGGCGATGATGTTGCACCAGTGGTGTAAGAGTCACTAACTGAGACGGGAAGCCTTATTCCTTTACAGCTGCTTGAATTTTCAGTTACGGTTTGTGAGTCTACAACAATAAAAATACATTCTTATTCGTTGTCTGCAGAGAAGGGGATTTTGCAATAAAAGCTGTTATTAAGTTGTATTCTTCACTATCAGATTGCACATCGTCTTTTGCAATTTCTGGTTGTAGGTCTTTGTCTGTGTCTCCCACTTGAGGGGTTCCCCCTTATAATGACCAATGTTGGATATTCTTCCACAGTTGCCAGATGTAGACCTCTTTGTACATCAGGGTTTTTTCTTCTGTTGTCTTGTTCATCCCCAAGAGTAGGGCCTCGTACTATTCTTTTATCGATACGTTTTCATGTTGGCACCTAGAAAGTGTATGTCTGTGGCTAACGCATTTTGAATATTGACTTCTCAAAAACAAACTTGATCATACCTTTCCTGATCGGACAGAGGGTTGAAAAATTGGACACTGTGACTTTTACTTCCAGTAATAGATTACAGGAACCAAGTTCGCGATTGAGATTTTAAAAAGAGGATGTGTTCTGAACTTAGTTTTTTTCCGGATCGAACATAGATGATAGTGGACACCTCTTCTGTAGGGCTTGAGACTTCTACTAGTTCACTTCCTGATCTTTTTTCAGAAATTGAAAGCCTTCATAAAATTTCTGGAAGAGTTTATTTTTAAGGGTTTATCTAATCCCGGGGTATCTATTGATATACTCTTTTTTTTTATATTGTAAATAATCATTAGTTCGAAACTTTAGAATTGATAAAAATGATTGAAGACAACTATTTCAGCAACGTCATATTCGGTGAACTTATCCTGAGTAAGGGTTGAGTCATTTCCATTATTTACAGATATTAGTTTTAAGAAATAAAAATTATACTTACCTTTAGAGACAAGGATACAAAGTCTTAATTTCTCTCGTGCTCGTATTACCAAGACATTGAAGGGTGTAGATTACTTCCCGAAGTTATTCTTATCGGAACCGAATATCCCGACTTTGTGGAAACTTGGGAATCATACAGTATGTTGTTGACATCGTCGAACATGGGAGGAACGTTGTTGAATTTTTTTGTATTAATAAGACAAAAAGGGGCTGAATTAATTTTGAAACAGCGAAACAAAATTGACATATATTCTCTCACTTATTGTTTATAAACTATCAAAATATTTTAATTATTATTTCTTTGTGAGCCATTGATTTTTGGTCAACATTTTTAAAAAATTTTTTTTTTTGATAAATCTTTTACAGAAACTTTTTAGTATCCATTTCAAATTTACATCAATTTAAAGCAGAGATTATATGATTCTTTAAAAAAATAATTATAGGCAAAATTTTGACAAATAAAATGATAATTATTACTTAAAACACTATGCCATTGTTTCCTTTAAAGTTTGTGAAGTGTTATATGACAGTTCATTTTTATCAAGATAAGCTTCTAATGTGAATTACTCAACACTAACAAATCAAATAATCACTTAAGGAACAAAACAGTCAGTCATCTTTAAAATATTCCCTAAATTTTCAAGTGCCAATAGTATTATTATTTTAAAGCACGATCACCCAACCTTTGTCATAAATTAATGCACATTTGAAATAGATGCTTAAGATTTTCTGCAAAAGACTTCGGTAACAAAAACTATTCGACTATCTTTTTTTAAATATCTACCAAAACCTCGTAGCTCACAGAGAAAACAAAACGAATGAAGAACAAAAATGTACGAAAGATTTTATAAATTAAGCTTAGAACATACTTAAAATAACCTCTTTTCAACAGTAAAAGTAATTGAATTTACTATTTAAAAAAATATATATATATAGAATCAAATTGATTTTTAGTATGTAGATCATAAAGGTACATAAAGTTTTTTTTACAGTTTTTAAGAACTGTTTCTTTTCTGTAATTTACCATGTAGAGATCCAATTTTGATGTTTCCTATCATGTAAATAAACACAACGTATTTCTAAAATGAATATAGTTTTTATTGAATAAATGATATCATACCTCGGATAATTTGATTTTACATCACTTAAACAAATTCCTTGGAGTATAACATAAGTAGATAAGCCTATTTTTCTCTTATTTATCCAAATTAATGATATTTTTCAGAGGAAGAAGACAAAATTCTTCTATTTGTACAATATCCGTAACTGTAATATAACATGACACTAAGCATCTGTAGAAGGTATTATGTGTATTTTAAAATCACAAACGCATTCATTACCATTGATGAAAGGAAGGGTTTTTTTTACTCAAAGAGTTAATCCCTTATCTTTATATTTGGGAAAAAATATAAGACAATGATAGTATGTACTTATACGTATATATAAGATTAAATCATCATTCCCGTCTACTTTCTTTATAAGCAGATTAATTTGATCTGAATACTTTGCTTTCATTTATGTACTATATATTGTAGGAAAATATTACACAAAGTTGGATAAAACCCATGTTAAATTATAAATATTTGATAAAGGAAGATAATTTTTTTATCTGAGAGATTAATTCAGTTTTCTTATAATTAAATATTCTTATTATACATAGCTTCTTAAGAGAGTTGAGTAATTCACATAAAATTTGAATTAAATAATGTATTCTTAATAGTTTGAGAAGTGTTTAAATACGTAGTAACTATTATAAATATTGTGAATTTGAAATTGAATCACAATTAATCCTCCATTACTTGATTGGAGTGCTTATCTATTCCAAAGACTTCAATATCCTTGTAATATCTTGTTTGTCTTATACGTTTTATTTACATTATATGTAAATACTTCCTGTAGTCATTATATTTGGGAAAGTACTCTATTAATTTCTATAAATATTTTTAATGGTCAATTGTCTATCCCTGCGACAAAAACTAAAAAAAAGTATTGTAAGGTGAGTAGGAACTGTCTAATTAAATATACTTAGAATATATTTTCTATGATAAAAATTTATTAACAATTTATTCTCTACTGTCTACATAATTAAAGAAGTAAAGACGAGGTATAACTCCCTCTCTAGGAGCAAATGAGTATTGAACTTACGCACATTGATTTCAGAATTATAACTTATCCCGGGCACATTTTTCACTGAGCTATACTGTCCTTCTTATTTATCAAGACATCAACCTGATCGAAGGAGTGGTATAGCAACTACTCAAGTACTTTTCCGAGAAGAATATTTGTAATATTTAATTATTTTTGTTTGTGTGTGTGTTCCTCAAAATTAATATTCACCATGGAGATTTACAATTTTTTAATAGATATTGAAATATATATAGATTAATATTTATGCACTTTATCCTCTTTTCGAACGGAAAGTTTGGACTAACAGTTTGTTGAAGTGGATAACGTTGCATCTATCGAATAAAATAAGGTTCAATATCTCTTTTATATAGTAGTCCTGCTAATATATGAATCGCAGATATTGAAAATGGTCTCCTATTTGCAAGATCTCATTTTATTTCTATTCATGGAAGAACAGTTGTAAAGTATCAATTATAAATATTTCAAGGCATGAAATTTATTATGGTCCATCGAAATTTTTGATTACCTTTCACTTAAGAGCATCATATAATGAGCAAGAAATGAACTATCCAATCGACGTTTCTATTACTAGATATCTTAGATTTTCTGAACAACTACAGAGTTGAGGAGGAAAAAAAACAGGGACAAGTTGGATAATTTAAACCTTTCAGCGTTGCCATGTGGGAAATAAAACTGATTGGATATATCTAAAGTGCCCCCATGGACAATTTGCTTAGGACGGCCAAGTGAAACAGAGAGGAGCGAATCACAAGCCAGGAGAATTAGCTAATAGGGTTATGAAACTTTCCTGATTGCAGTTTAAGGAGACAGAGATAGGATAGTAGGCCAAACTCCAAGTTCTGAGTATCGACCGTGGAAAGATATTAGAAGGGGTCTTTGGTACTTAGGATAGTACCGACGATAGGTTTTGATCCCCCTGTGGGCAAGCGGTTCAATTGTGTTACGTGGGCCGGGCTGTGTTATAATATACAAGAAGGGATCTTGATACTCAGGATAGTGGTGGTGATAGGTTTTGATCCCCCTTAAAGACCACCTGTCTGCCTGCACATCTTGTTTGTCGAGGTAACTATATTTTGCAAAATACAATTGAGCCTCTCATGACAATTTCTTAATATATAATAGTTTGATTGTAGGAATACAATATTAAGTTTAATTATTTAAGCGAGATTATCTAGTTGCTTTCATAGAAATTATATGATTATCACATCTTAATGTCAAATTACTTAGCAATAAATTGTTTAATGATCACATTACCCATAATCAATTTACCTGACAATGTAAATGAAGTTAAAATGACGATTGCCCACTCTATTAGACATTTTATAGGTTGCCCGGGCATTTTGTGCATTGTACCACTGATTGGCATTTTGCTTGTTCTAACAGGCATTTTGTAAAATGTCTTTTTCTACATTGCCCGTAACATATACATTACTATCCTGACTTAAGTTTGTCATACGAAGTATCTCCAGAAACAAGTGCTGAATCATATATTTAATCCTCCTTCCCCATTTGAATTTGTTTCAATGTAGCAGGTTTTGCCACTATACTTATTCTCTCTTTTTGAAATATTATTGTTTATTCATATTCACTTTTCTGCGATCAAATAGATTGGTTTTATTTCTCAAATGTCAAATAATTCCTATTCGGCGCAAATCTATCTAAACAATATGGAAAAAATGTTAATGATCGATTATCCAATTTTAAAATCAATTGATCATTTCAATGACATGAAGACATAAATCATAACAGTTTTGGATTCTTCATTTATGTTTAGCGTATAAATCTCAATCAATCTCTTTAAATTCATTTTTACATTTAACTCTGACAAATATATGTGCTGAGCTTATTGTACATATTTTAATCTTAAACAATATATATCAGTCTTATCCGTTTTGAAGGTGGAAAAATAGCAAATTATTAATTAATTTTTATTGAATAGTTATAGGTTATAATGCGCAGTAATAGCTTTACTGATTATTTTTAAATATTTGAACCTTCCTGTGCTTTTGACCCTTCTTACATCTGCATTCAATAAATGTTGATTGTATATATTCATAATAAAACAAAAGAGCATGTTTTTGCATAAACATAAATCTTTTCAATCTGATATATTTGGGTTGTCAACACAAAAACAATTTAGAATGACTTTTTTTTAAATTGAGTCTGAATTTCATACGTGTTTCTGACAAATTACTAGCATCTTTCAAAAAAAAATGATAAAAAAAAAGAAGGTTCTGATTAAGCCTTTAACGACACTAAATTTTCCCTCAAAGTAGCAAAAGATCATTTTCATCGTAAATTAAATATGAATTGATAGATATTACTTATTTCAAGGGTCATGTTTAGGCTAAATTAAGTCACATAAATCAAATGAAGGTTATAAACAATAGTTAACCTTCTTAAGTAACAAGATTCATTCTTGAAATGGGATTGAAATGCTTATAATGGACGGATGTTGTAAAAAAATCCATGGGACATGTCTGATTTGTATGATATTTGTTCCAAATTTTTTTTGTGTTAGCTCATCACATACATAGTCTTCCATTGATGAACAAATATTGACAAAGATTTTAAAGAAAGATTGGTGCTTGAAAAATACTGAGTGATAGATTTTAGCCAATTTTTTTATTTAAAAGTTAATTATATGATATATGACTTAAAACGTTCGTGTAAATGAAGAACAAAAAGAGATTTACATCTACTTTAAAAAAGGATTTACATCAATTGGTCATTCATAGAAGCATATTTTAGAGATTTAATCGCTGACGTTGTATTAGTAAATTAGTCATATAAATAATATTGGTTTTAAAACGCTATTTTCATTTCTAACTAAGTTATTTCAATCAAAATTTCTTTATTTTTAGACATCATATATATTTTTTTTTTAAACAAGGTTCCTGTGTCTCTTTTATTGTTGTCGTTATAAGACAGTTACCCCTTATAAGGTCTACCTCAAAAGAAAAGGAAATAGAAGAAGACGTCGTAATATTCCAAAATAAATAAAAAATACAGTTAGAAGAATATTTTCTTTTCAGCCAGGCAACGTGTCTGTAGTGTAGACAGTCATAGGTGGTACCTTTTGTTCATTTATTTCAAAGGGGAAAGAAAATGAAGGGATCCTTGTTACAAAAGTATATTTATAGAAATGTAACACACTTCATAAGCTATAATATAGCGTTTTAATGTAGTTGTTGTTGATGTCGATATTTTTGGAGACATACACAATTAAATTTATACGAATATAAACTTTTTTTTAATTCAGATTAAAGAAACTACTATTTAATAATGTAAAAGCAGAAGAAAATAATACAGTAATTCCTAGTTGTGTGACTATATAATGACGACATTAGGGTAGAAAGTTGGAAAGATAAAATAAATATTTTTCGTTTTATTCGTATAAAAATTTATTTATATGTGTATATTTTGCTGTAATAGTATTTTGTTAAATACATTCCTCACCAATATTCCGGACAATTTCATTCAAAATATATAATCCCAACTTATTATTTTAATGATGTCATTATTATTTCATTATCTTCTCCATAGCCCAGACCTTATTATATAAACCTTGAATCGATAACGTGTATTTGAATATCAAAATGGAAGAGGCAAATAAAAGGACTTAAACATTAACTATCTATCTAAATTAATCTCTTAAACTTCAGTTTTATTATTTTATATTAGACCAAATATGTATTAAAAAATATACATATTCTTAGAATATTTTGCATTATTGTGAACATAATGAAACTAAGAAATTAACTATTATAATTGTAAGGATCGGCAAATTTTTGTCAAAGCCAAACGATCCAAAATAAAATCAAGTGTTTAAAAACTAGCCATTACATATATACTTTCAGATAATTTTACTTGTATTTAGTTCAAATATCACTGTTTTTCTGTAGCACCATGTTGTACCTAGTAAAAATGTTTTATGGTACTTTAACACTATAGACGTTGGTCATTTTAAAGTCTTCAACAATTCATTCTATAGAAATAAAAACCTTGTATATTAAGATAAATAAAATTATCAACCACTCAAAGTTGTTTATAATAAGGAATTAGTAGCAGAATAGAAAAAAAGTAATTCAGTTATTTATATTTCAAGACATTGGAAAAAGTTTCCTCAATATTTATTAGAAAACTTGTTCATTTTATTTAATAAATCTATAAGATCCTCAAGGTGATTTATTTGGGCTTATGATACAATTTTATAAGTAAGTGAAAACGTTTTTTCCCAATTAATATTTGTATTGGTAAATAACTTAATTTTAAAGAACTTTTATGACGCATTTTCTTTTCTTTGAAGAAGCAAAACATGAAAGTGCGTGTAATTTTTTTAAAATTTTTAATAATGTTACTACTAATCATGATATCATTACGAGATGATATCAACAGTAAATTATGCTTTTCAGAATTAAAGACTAGAATAAAGAAAATGAAAGTGTTCTATTTCTTGTATTTTTTTAGATTTCTCATGTTTTGCGTATAATTTAACATTTACACCTCAACAAAGAGTTTAAGATGAACCAAGCTTTGAACTCAACACATATGTATACATACATCAAGTATTTTACTCATACCTTTTTAGGTTTCATGTACATATATATATATATATATATTCTATATATAAAGAGAGAGAAATCACGGTGTATTAAAAAATTTCTAATTTTTTCCTGCCATCGGGCGTGCAAGTTGAACAACCAAAGTATGTATCGGGTTAGATAAAAAACATTGAATTAATAATACGTACATTTAAAAAAAAAAAGAAATTTCTAAAAAGAAAATGCTAAGACCTACATCTATTCAACAGGTGAACCAAAAGAAACACACACTTTAAAAAAAAAGTCTTTTTAATAGCTTGAAAACATAAATTGTACTCAGTTCAGAAATTCATTTGTGAAGTGGTGGGAATATTTTACATATATTTAAATTTGTTATATTTTTTTCCATTGTAACGTGAGTATATTTTATCAATTCTATCAGTTTTATTGTATTATTTTGTGAATATTTATTTTTAGAGCCTTTATCCAAACCTACTATGATTCAATACGTACCACTTTTCATCACTTGCCTTGTTCTCTGTGCCAATGAGATTGATGGGTATGTCTTTAAAAAAAATTAATATCAATAAGTTATTGAATATTTTCTCATATATATATATAGATAATTCTCCCTTTATTCAAGTATGTTAAATGCATCTCGTAACCGATTAATATCGATAATTTACTAAGAAAAATATGAAAAATTTTATAAAATATATTTTTAAATGTTCGTTTTTAAGAATCAAATGAATAAAATTTGATTAAAACTGGATTAAAAAACATTTAAAAATACTACTTGCAATTTATATTTAATATATATATAATCAATTTGAAACATTTGGGTTGCGATTTTGTGGAGAAAAGTTGAGTTGAATAAAATCAAATTTTAAAAAACTCTTGGTAAAAATATGTTTATCCGTTCTATCAATAACAAACAGCTCATTAAATGAAGTAAAGGTGCCCGATATAATTTTTTGGTGTGCTCACTCTCCTCAATTAAAGTTGCAACTCTATAAATCACTGAGTATACATGAATATGTGAAAATTGTCCAAATCTTTATAAGTGTAAACTTTAGCGAATAATACAGATTACAATATGAACTATAGTGCTCTTTGTCACTACTATGTGTGGATTTTCACAAAGGTATGGACAATTACTATAAGATTAATCTCTTTGAGTTACAAATAAATACTTTTTCCAATTATGCTCGAGAGGATTTTAATAATTTTTGCATCTCTAAATGTACTACCATGTTTTTATGTAGCCAGTATTTTGTAAGATAATAAAATGTTTCTTGGAAAGATTGATGAAGATATTTTAAATCATATAAAACATAATAACTAGTATTGTTGTATCAAATAGCTCTACAACACAAATAGTTTTACTCCTTTTTATATATAGTAAAATCTAACAGTCATTCCCGTTTTATGACGTTAATATGTATATACATAAATAGTAGCAACTATAGGAAGGTACACTTGACGTTGTGGAAATTTCCCTTTTTTTACACAAATATAGGTCAGTAGTCTCTTTCAAAGAGTGGTCAGTGATTCATCATTGATTTGAAAATTTATTATGTTTGCAGATTGCCCTAGATTTTATAATTCATATGATTCTATTTTTACTCATACAAGAAATGTGGGCTTAAGAAGCAATATGCACAACTTTCAAATATTCTATTCTATATTTTAATGAGAAGTGCCGTTGTTTACGACCAATTTGATTATTGAAGGAAATTCCAAATGACAAATTTAAAAGAGAAAATATTTATATATATATTAAGGAATAAATATAAGGTACTTTTATATACGTGTCCCCTACTGAGTCTATTTAATAATAAATAATAACCTACTGAAAACAGTTTTTTTCTTTATTTGAAATAGTAGAATATATGGATATATAAATATATACTTTTTTGTTTTTGCATGAATAAAATAAAATTGGATATAGATATCGTGACTATTTCAAAATTTTGAAACTATACATACAATGTAGTATATTGATGCTCAACGAATAGTTACTATGAACAAGCAATAAATCCAAATAAATATTTTATTATGTCAATATGCAAAATAAAAGCCGGAACTTAACGTAAATAATTTATTAGAATTTTTTTAATTTTTAAGATATAAGAAATGGTATAGTTTAACTCAACAATATTTAATTAAATAGTAGACTCTATGGTAATTTGTTTTAATATTTTTTTATCTCATTCATAGAAACTCCCCCAGATTCGTCAGAGAACCCGAAATATCGTAAGTATACAATTTTTTTTTGTATATAGCCTCAAAACTATAATAACCCAAGTGACGAAATGAAGCCTATGTTATGAATAGAAATATTTGCTTACCTGGCAACTTTTTTGTCTGTTACGATCAGTGTTACCTCACTAACAAATAAACTTTCATAGTTTTTGATTATTACCTGTTGATTTCTACGCTTTTTTCTCATTTTTTAGTGTTTTGTAGGTTGACTGAGTGAATTAGAGTTACCTCTTGAGAAGTTGTGGAAAATTCAAATAAATTATTAAATTATATTTTTGTAGTTGGGAAGAATTGGCAAATTAGCAACAGATTTTGAGCCTTTTTGTATTTGTTACTGGAAGAAAATATATTAACAAAGTTAATAACGTGTATAAGCGTTAAGTAAGATATGAACAGTACTATGTAACAAACTACACAACCTCCATGAGTTGGCTCTTTTAATTGAATTAACATTGTTGATTCTGCAAAGAGTTTGCGATTTTTTACTACATAAAAATTTTCAAGCTAATAGGGTCGTTTCGCCACTTTGTTTTATATCTTAATTCTCTCATTCTTTCTAACTGACTTTATTTTTCTAATTAGAAACAACATCAACGACATCTCACATCTCAAGCTTAAAACTATAACTGAAGAGGAGGAAGAGCTCGGAGTTTTGGACTCCTTCCTTGGAGATGGTACACAAGCTCGTATTATTGACTCTGTCAACCACTGGATCTCTTCCAAAGCAAAGACAAACCCTGGTTGTGTGGAGAGATTTGTTTGTGAAACCTACAGGACAGGAGAGTCCATGTCTGGGATCCCATATTTGATCATGTCTTTAACTAATGCTGCTGTGAGCTTCATGGTTGCTGAAATGTTTGATAACTCCATTGATATTCAAGAAATTACTCGGGCTGCTAGGTAAGATGATGAAGGAAAATTATTTGGTAGATATAAAAAGCTATCAATGCATCCGATTTATTGTTTTCTATTTTGGTATGCAATATTACGGATCCATATATTTTGTGCATTCCTTTGCGAATATAAAGTCAAAAGAAGCGAATGCACTTTCTCTCTATCCCCCCTCTCTGTATGATCATTATATGAATAAAAAACTCATAAAGGAAAGAAAATACATTTAAATATATACGAGTATACTTTATATGGTGCGTCAACATAAGGCAAAATTTTACAAAAATCAAGAAAAGAAGATAGTCCCAATACATTTTTGTATTTCATAAATACATATGGCTCAAGAACTCAGATATATTTGAGTCAATTATAGGCTTTTATTCAAATTTATGGGATGAGTTAGGATACGCATAAGCTTTGGCTATTGTCTAAGGCCTTTTTTAGCTAAAGGTACATCCAAAGGCAGAGTAATAATAGTTTTTTAACTCAAGTTGACGATAATTCATAAAATAATCCACGCTACTTTCCTTCTCAAGTATTTCTAAACATGAAATATGAATAAATTGAAGTTTACTTACATATGTATTTAATTTGTCAACAAACAAACAAATAAGAAAAACTTGTCTTAAAATAAGGATAAGTTGATAGAGTTGATTTGTAATATGATATCCAGCCCAGATGAAGTTTCATACACCAACTACAGGTTTTAAACTATATTCTTGGGCATCACAAGGTTATTAGAAATACAAGATTATACCATAACGCGTGTACAACTGATGTTTGACTTCCACCAGGCTTTTTCATCGTGACGTCATAGAATAAGATTGGTTGCAAATTTTGTCAAAATCGGTACAATTCACCAAATTGAAAATTATAGCAAGCCTAATAACGTGATGGTCTAACGTTGTACTTCTATTTACCTTGGGTCACCTCAACTTATAACATAAATTTTCATCATTTAAAGCCTAAATTGATCGAAATACGTCAATAAAATATATGATGTGAAACAAGCTATTGAAAATTTATCATTTTCCTACTTTTGTTCGAGATTTTTTGTGAGTTGAGGGCTACTTTAAACACACCATTACATTACACAATTTGAATTACGTCTTGATTACATGGAATAAACAATATGCACACTAACAAATGTGATATTTTATGAGCTATGAACATTTCATCGATCGTGATTTTTGTGATGAACTGTTTGTATGTTTGCTCACCAAATATTCTGTGGATTTAATGCTAATCGATATTATATCCTTTTTCTTTCTTACAGATACGGACGAACCATTGGTACATGCCATAATATGAAATGTGACTTTCTAGACTCACAACTACGGAACATTGGTGACTATTTGGGAACCTTTGAGGATTTTCTCAATTCTATCATGAGCTCAATTTCAAGTTCAATCAATATTGGATAACTATTTATTCATATAAATTTATTTGTGCATTTATTTTACTGCGTGTTGCTTTTACCTCTCTTTCAAGGAAATGACTTTCATGAAGCAACTTTTTGGGATAAATTATATTATTATAATGATTATGGTGCTAGGATATAAAAATATATTTGTATAGAATTTATTGAAATTGATATTTGAAAAACAAAAACAAATAAAGTTCTCTAAACACTATATACATTCATTTTATTGGCAATAACAGTATCTACTTTATCATTAAACAACTTTCATATACAATTTATGTATAATGGAAAAATAAACCAATCGTTAAGGGTACATTTCGGTTATAAAAACTTGCAACATAACTTTTACGTAGTACATCATTATCATTAATGGGATGAGTGTAAATAAATATATCTATGTACTATAACAAAAAAATTATTTGCTAAGGAATAGCTTCTTATTTTATAATTGGAATACCTTCATAAAGAATATAAATAAAAATTGCCAAAATAAACGAATTTTTTTACATCACATGAATGATGTATATTAATGATTTTATTGATATTTTCGATTTTTGTATATGGAGATTTCTAAAACTATTTCCCCAAAGCGAGTATAAAAAAGAAGAACAGGGAATGTGCTAGGGTAGTTAAATACCTATTTGTAATTTGATGCAAGAGTCAGTTTTAGGCAAGGGAACAAGACCGTGTTGGATATAATTTGTAAAGTACCGAAAAATTATGAGTATAGGCACTGGAACAAAGGGAGCCAAGGCGCCATCACCCCACTTTTTGAAAGACAATTACCATGATTGTTGCCATCGATTTAAGATGCCATTTTTAGAAAACAACCTACATTAGACTTGCTTCCGATGCCATTGGTAATGAAAGAAACAAAGAGTTTAGAAATATACTTGACATAATTGTAAGTATTTTTGATGAGTTAAAAAAAAAAAAGAAGATAACAAAAGTCTCAAACCTCCTTTGTTTGCTTAATCTTCATATGTACAGCGTGTCCTTGCGAATTGAGAACAAATTTTTCTACACTTAACATTATTAAGATTTTCATAATATACAAGTAGTAAGACAATGATAATAATAATAAAGATAGTTGATCACATAAAATGTGAAGAAACATTATGCAACAGGATTTTTGTAAATTTATTACCTAATACACTTTCTAAAAAATAATTTTGGTTTGTTATTGATGGACCTACTTATATATACTAAACATTTCAAAATGCTGAAAATAAAAAATATGGTGCATTGAATATCAGAATTAATTAATATATGCATTTATAATATTCAAAAGTAATCTATCAAATTCTTATTCTATTAATTGTTAGATCAATTTTGCCTACTACAAGTGCAATTTCCGACTTTTAAACAAGATTATAAACCATGCTTCCAGTATTAGTATTGGTCGTTAAGAGAAGGGCCCATCATCTATCACGAGGCAAAGGTTAGACAGATTTAGTCATGGACTTAGCATGGAACATACGGATCTAAACGTCATTTTAAAGAATTCATTCACTGATACACTTCATAAAAAGGAAAATCTTTTATTTCTACAGCAAGGAATTGGACAAAGCACCTGCATAGAGGATTGTGTTGGCAATAGGAAAATTGAGGGATTTTGGCTGTTGTTTTCTTCTTATTCTCCTGATTTGGAACGCTCAGACTTCTGATTGTACAGAAACATAATTAAACTTCATCATTGGATCCGAACCGAAGAATCCTATGAAGAAGTCATAGTAACTGTAGATTAACTGTATTTAGAACCCTTCCAATATTTTCCTTAAGGCATGGAACATTGATGTCAGGGAGGTTGTCTGTAAGTCAAGAGAGATTATTTAGAGCAAGGAAATCATTTTTGAACCAATAGTTGCATTTTATTATTATGATCCCCATGTTTGTTTACCTTACCCTCGTATTTGGATTAAACCTGGATCTGATTTTATGCATTGTGAACAGAAATTCAGTTTTAAAATTAAACTGAGATGTACAACAATTTTTTTTCGATAAAAGAAAGGGAAAAATTTAATAAAAAATTTTGTTAGGGAGTGCAAGAATTGTCAGATTTAGGTCTTTTCTAGGTATCCAAGATATATTAATACCCTTTTTAATTTACAAATAAGTAAAGTCAGCTTATTTAAATGAGAAAGGGTAGACAGTCGGAAATAGCTTTAAAAAAAATACATTGCATTCTTACATATTTTAGAAATTAGTCAATAAAAAATCAAACTATATATTTAATTTTTTACAAACTCCATCAAGAAATTGTAAATGGTAAAAGTTTTATAGAGTACTTTTTTATAAATACGCAAACATTTATTCTAAATTTTATAAACACTTCCTTCCATATGATCGATTCAATTATTAATTTTTTTTTTTATATTAAAAAACAAATTATGAAGCCGATTTTGTTATTTTGCTCAAAAATTACATAAACTGAGTATCAAACAATGTTTTGTTTCGCTATATAGTATTTGAAAATTATATACCTTGTGTATTTTTATTTGTTCATGTAGAATAAAGTGAATTGTAAATTCTAAGTAATTTCTAGCGTTCATGTTTTTGTGACACTCCAAGTTAAATTATTTATGATTGACATTGTGGATTTTTTTCTGAGTTTTAATTGTATGAATTTTTTTGAACTCAGATTATAATAGAGGATCGAGATCGAAGTATTTCGTTTTATGTCTTTCCTAGATCACAGTGTTATCTCGCTAAATCAAAAATAACCTATGTATATTGTTGTTAGATATCGATTTCCTGATCTCACGTGATATGTAATGGTTATTTCATATTTTTTGATATTTAAAAAAAAGTAATAAGTAATATTACACTTAGGCTCCGTTTTCAAAAGTACAGGATTACAATTTCTAGTTTATCCCCAATCATATATCCACATCTTATTAATTCGATATAGAAATTTCAGCTATCATATAGAAACACAAATGTATGGCACTGCTCTTATTAAAATTATATCAAGCAATATTATATTATACTAAACATGCACTGTTGAGTATTTATGATAACATCAACTCTTACTTTCTTTCAATTGAAAAGGAATTTCATTAAGAAATTAGGAGGTTTCATTATGTGGCCCAGTGATGGAAATTGAGTATTCAGTGAGTTGATACAATTTGATTAAATAAAGTCACATCTTGGTATTTTTTCGAAAAAATCTTGCTAATTTTTTTGAAAAAGTTTTTTAAAAGTAACATTGATTCTACTTAAAAGCAGTCTAGCGAGTACAAAATAACTTATGAAAACGCTACACGTGGTGCACCATTTATACTGCTAACTGATTCATATATAAATACAGTATAAAGAAAAAAAGGAGTATAATATACAAGAAACACTGAATATGAAAACATTTAGCTGGTGTTTCATACAACTTATTTAAAAAAAAAAATTGCAGGAAGTAATTTATATAAAATTTAGAAAAATTAAGAGTAATATAAATGAAAGCTAAAGTACTCCATTGTTCATGAAATTATATTTTTTTTAAGTCAGTTATTATTACTATGTTAATCATAAAGTAAAGAACATCGAAGTATTGAAGAGTAGCTACGTATGAGTGTGCTCATGAAAAAAAAACCAGAGTATTTCAAAGGATTTATTGGGGTGTTATACTCTATACTATTAAAACAAAAGTTTCTTCAACACCTAATGATTCCGGCAATGCAGCGTACTACCACTAGTAATTCATAATATAGGATCTAATGAAATACTATATAGGATTTTAATATTATGAAATTTTTTTTTTTTTTCGAGTAAAGGTTGTGTGATGTATCGAATGTAACTACGTGAGATACAGAGTGAGATGTGCGTCTCTTTGGCTCGTATCATAGCAGTTCGTAGCTGGAACGTAAAAAAAACGTCATGCCTATCTTATCTTCTTCCAATCATTATCAAGGTTTCTATCTCTATATTTCGGGTTTTTTACTTTAAAAATGAAAAGTATTTAAAATTTACAACTCCAGTTGATAGTGAACACGTCCAAAAAAATCTTATATAGAGCGTGATACAAACATATCATAAATTAAAAAAGAAGTTATAAAAAAAACCGAAAATATATAGTATTAACATTTACATACTCTGTAAAGGTTGGCTGATATTATTTCATCAAAAGTAATGTTATATAATATAACCATAAATCACAAATGATTAATTTATTACACTTTCTCTTAGTGATCTATCATAAGATCTGTATCTACAATAAATTCATTCTTGTGTTTCTAGATTTTCATTAATTTCCTTTACATTTAAAAAAAAATATAGAATATACATATATGTAAGTAATTATTTCATTATGTTAATTAAGGGGAGGGGGGTCTCATTTTCTCATTTTCATTATCATCTACCTAAGTTTTTATACTGTCATTCTTTACTTTCTATTTTGTTCAATGTATTTATATAAAAGCTATGAGAAATGGGCCAAATGTTTGGGAGTAAGTCGTAATAATTATGTAAATGGTGAAAAATTACGGATGAAATATGTTATTTTAAAATTAATGATATAAAAATATACAACACTTTACGATTCACTTTCCATTTATTTCGCTTGCAATATTGTTCAGGCCCGTTTTTTGCGTGATGTGTGTTTGAGGTATAAATAAATGTTTGTTACTTTTTTAAAAGGTATTTCCTTTCTTTTAAGTTTATTTTTTTTTAAATATTGCAGGACCCTTTTTTTCAAATTATACTTTATTTATTGATATGTTTATAGTTTAGTTTTATAACTCTCTTTTTTAGAAAGACTAAGTGTTCCTTTTAAACTCTTTAATAGTACACATCCTACTATAACATGATTAGTGTACTGGGTAAAAAGGAAATCCCCCCCAAAAAGTAGCTACAAACATTATGAACAGTTGAACAATTTAAATAATTAAGTTATTTAATTTTCTATATTTATCTGACTATTTTATTCATTTTGCACTCGTAAATATAAATTAAAATGCTAAAAAGGAAAATAGTTATATAAATATAAGACATCGAGAAAAAATACATCTTTATATCAAAATAATCTCAACAACATGACTTTGAGGTTTCAACGAGATATAATTTGTTATTCTCAAGGTAAAAACAACATAACTTCATTTTTTATAAAAAAATTTAAAGAATATTCATTATTTTATCCGAATTTTGGTTATCAAATTAGTAACTATAGGTTTTGATGAAGTCGATTATATTAAATATAATAATAGCATGTACAACTCAGCACTTACATTAAAAAAGTAAAAATCTAAGAAATCAAAAAAAGAAAAAAACGTCTTTTTAGAGAAATAGTTAATTATTACTTTAATGAATCTTAATTCAAAAAAAGCAAATATGCAATTCAATTATCAAGATAAATAAAAAAAATCCTTTAAATCTAGTTAAACACTTTAAGAGCTAAAAATTATTGGCGATATATATTAGATTAAAAAGAATAAGAAGCATATATTTATAACTTGGGGTGTATAATATCTCAGTTCACTTACAGAAGGTTAATACATTTTGCTAAGCGACGTTTTCTTAGAAAGTAATAATTTTCCTATTTCCCATCTTTTATCTTCATAAAAAGTTTTTTCGTGCAAATATTTTAATTTTTATAAATTATATTCAATGCAAGGTACAGTCAATAATAGGCTTTGGGCCCAATACCCTAGTACCCTCTTAAATCAGCAATAAGTAGCTTCAAGTAACTGCACAATTTGTAGAATATCCCCTGGCAACAGATTTATGTTTACTTCAATATGTTTATCTTTGGGGTTTAATGCTCTATTTTTTATAAAAAGACAAAAAAATACATTTAGATAATATAAATAATTTGTTTTTGGTTTAGCGGTTAACAAATTTATTTTTTAAGGCATATTGAAGAAGGATAAAAATGTTTATAAGCAAAATCAATAAATTACACATGTCGACGAAATTTTACTTGATCTAAAAATATTTTTGTTATTATTTACGGTTCAAATAAACTCATTTGGCAAAAAAAAAAGATAAAAAAGAAGAAGAGTTTATTTACAAGCAAGATTTTTAGAATATGGAAGTTTTTATAAGCTTGAAATAATATTTACTTAAAATTGAATAATAAATACATATTTGAAAAACTGCATAAAATTATTGAAAGAAAAAAAACTATTTAAAAGGTAAAAATATATAAAAATTGTAATCGAAAAATTGATAGGAAAAAAATTATAATTCTAAATTTATAATAAACACAAAATTTTTTTTTGGAAATATAGAGATTTTTTCATGATTTATGTTTTAAACACAGATATTTAAATTTTAAAAAAGTATCTTGTTTTACTCTTGGGAAAAATTGTTGGTAAATGAGATAAATTAAATTTATTTATATTTTATTTTAGATGATAACGATCTAATTAAAAAAAGAAAAACAGACTATGGATTTTTTTAAAAGATAAAATTTGAACAAAGTCTTACTTTTAAATTTATTAAATATTTAAGGTTGACTAAAGTTATAAAGAATATTAAAGTAATGTTTTTGAAATATTTAAATGTTTTCGAGGATAAAGAGATTGAATCATGTTTTCATGATAAAATGATTTTAATACCGTGACATTGTTTTAATTAATTATGGCTATAATAGGTTTTGGACAATGATTACAAGAGATAAGTTGGACTTGAGACAGAATTAAGACAGCTGTTGGGAAAAGATCTTAAATTCAATTAATTTATTGTATTTCTTTCACTGATTTGTTTGGTATTGTTATATCTGTCTTCATTAATTATTATTATATGATTCATTTAGTTTTTTATTAATTCGTTTGTTCATTTGAAATTTCGTTCATTTATTCCGTATTCATCATTCAGTTTTTTGATTTTCTTTTCATTCATTCTTTTGTTTGACTATTTCAGTAATTTTTAGAAAATAATGTAAATGCTGATAAAGTGCGTGGCCGTCGGTTGCAATGAAATTCATAATAATTCTTGTAATAAAGAGTCAATATCATTTAAAATTTTCAAAAGATTCAATCCTTAAAACCCAATCAACACATTAAGTTATCTATAGTGAGTTTTTTCACTTCAAAAACCATGATCAGGAATAACTAAATCAAAATGAATTGAGCTCAAAGAAATACAAATTTCATCTAAATTTCCTAATAGACAAATTTATCGACAAAACTTTACCTCAATATGATCAGAAAAATCAACTTCCTTCGTCAGATATTAAAAACAAATAGAGGTATTGAATGCTCAGATAAATGACTTTTTTCAAGAAGACAATATTTAAAGTCTGGAAGATTAAAAAAAAAAAAAAGTTCCATAATGCCATTCAATCTAGTCAAGTATCCATTGTGAAGTAATAAGGCAGAATTTATCTTATCTGGATCCGAGTTTCTGAATTGGGTTACTTGAATTTTCTTTTGACCTTGAGATTAATTAAGATTTGTCATTTATTGCATGATAAAATAGATTAATTATTTTTCTGAATTTTAAAATGTTCTTATAAGTTTCATGCATTAATATTTCTGAATTTTCGTTTTGGGCCAATGGTTTCAAGATGAAGAAAAATAAATTTGGCCATATTTTAAAGAATTATCAATTTGAAAATTTATTTAATGTTATAAATTTGGTTGCTTTTTTAAATAGATAATGTATATTGCAATTTAGAAGTAAAGTCGATAGTATTGGGAAATGTTAACAAAATTAATCAAAACGTTACTCTACATTTGGGGGAGAAGGTTATTTTTTCTAACTGAACAGCTCTAGCGTTGTATCTAATCCTGCAAGCAAATACAAGGTTATTCATAATCATAAAAAGCGATATCCTCAATTTGGAAAACCAGATCTCTTGAATGTATCGTCCATTTCTCAATCATGATATTCTCTGTCTTCCAAACGAATACTTTCTGCGGCAATTGACAACTTATTTTTTTGTGAAACCTGGTTTAGATAAAATAACTATGCATTATGTAGATGCATGAATATATAAAAAAGGGGTGGCTTAAAATATGTATTACTTGGAAAAATTGACGGGATATTTTGGTCCTTACAGACAAATGGGAGGATGTCATTATGATTTGAGCTGACACATTTTCAATGAAAAAATAATAACAGAATCAGGAGTGAGTCTAGAATCGTCATGTACAGGATCCATAATGGTTTGTAAACACTTCAGATCATACAGAACAAACTAAATTTCATAATTTGAATGGATATCAATGTGATAGATAAAAGGGATTTGTTCGTTTTTACATCAAGGAAACTGAAGGACTAAAATCAATAAAATAATTTTCTTGGAGTAGTAGAAGAAGGTTAATTAACTCTTGTAGGAACTGACTCAAGAGTTTCAATGAAGAAGCTGTTAATGGAGGATCAGAACTATCTCACAAGATTTTTTATTTCGATACTTTGTCTCTTTATGCCACTTCTCATTTCATATTTCACTATTAATTTCAGAGTAGAGTATGATTCCTGACAAGATCAAGAGCAATGATGTATTTTTAAGCCTCTGGATGATTATAAATGCAAACCCTTCGTAATAGGAACAGTTCTTTCAAAATGATTAATGAAACTAACAAATAAATAAATCAGAAGAACCGAACCGAATGTGTATAATTAACAGGCTCACTTTTTTAAATAAACAAGGATGTATTGTATTTTCCTTTCCACTATTTCATTAATTTTCATAAGTTAAATCTTGCACTATTAAAAACAGCTGAGTCTAAGCTATGAGTATGAGCTAAAACATGGTAGTACATAGGATTTTGAATTTTATAATAAATAATATACGTCAAGGGCTTTTGCATAGAATTTGTGTCATTTCATACCTTGTAACTTGAAAGATTAATGTATATAATAACAAATAACTTTTCTCTAAATAATAGTTAACAGTAGTCAACAAAAAAATAAAAAATATATATATATATAAAGCAATCTACTACAAGTTTTTTGGAAAAAATACACTTCACTTTTGTCAATTGAGGTTGAGAGTGGATACAAAACTTAGTCGTGATTCAAATTGTTCTCTTATTTTCAATTCAATCGACAATGCGCTAAGGAGAAATTATTCTCTTGAACTCAATGTCCGTAGGTTCGCGTCTCGGTCGTTCCTAGAGAAGGAAATATACTTCTTGTTAATGGATTTTATAACGCAATCCCTTGGTCAGGTGGAGTAAATGTAACACTATAATGCTTACATATACTTAATCAGTGCAACTCCATCTACCCAATTAGAGGAACATTAAGAAAAAAAACACAAGTTAATTTACTTACAATTGTAATTACAAACAATTTACTTTTAAACAATATTACATATATTTATATTCCATTAGCATCAAAAAATCTCCAAAAAGTCAAGTGATACAATTAATATTTTTTAGACAAACTCAACACTTTTTGGAGCTGAAAAAAAAGTTTGTTAAAAAACTTTGCTTAGGGCAAATGCTTCAATCTGGTTGCTACATAAATTACCTTAAACATTTTTCTACCATTCAATAATTTTTTTTTTAAAATAAAAATAAAGTTTATTTTATTTGTTAAAGTTAGGAATAATATTTTGACAAAGGATGTACAATAGAGGAAGTCGCTGCAGAACACGGTTTCAAACACCGCGGATTTCCCATAACTTGTGTTGGGAATTATTCGTTCTATCTGTATAGACAGGTATATTTCATTCATATCGTGTTTTTTATATTATTATATTAAATTATAAAAAACTATTTATTAGAATGAACAAGAATTTTGTAGTTGTTGATGAGTTAGTTCATCAACTGCCTATATATTCATATAACGGAAGTGTATAATTCGGCATAAGAGAGGGGGAATGTTCTGCAAGTATTTGATTAAATACCTAGACTTAAATTTGTGGTTATTACTTATTTAACAAACTTGCACTTAAAAAGGTTGCTGAATTAATATTGGTAAGGTTCTGATTATTTAAATTTTACAGTATTGAAATAACCGGATTAAAAATATAATAATTGCTAGAGTATGATCATATTATTTTGCAAGTATACTGTTGGGCATAAGCTATTTTAAATAATTTATCATACATAAAATATATGCATAGTTCAAAAACCAAAACACATATATTAAAAAGTGGACTTTAAAATATAATTTATTCCATTTTGTGGGGGTTAGTAACAAAAAAATACCCGTACAACACTTTTTTCATACATTCCCGATTTTTCTTTTACCCAAAACCTGCAATAAGTAGGGTCCAATTATATATGTCTATAATTATATATAATTAAGAAAAAGAAAGAATCAAATGGTTGAATTTATTAATGTAGCTTTATATAATAATCGATTATATTTTTTATTGGCACAACTTCATTTTGCATGTGATTAAACATACAGGTTATTTAATTAGGTATTATTACTCAAACTATAACTTCAAAAGATTTTGTAAAGGGTTCCAAAATGGTTTTTTGCATTATTATGACAAATAATAATTATGAAATGACTGCTTAACAAAATAATGGGATGAATAATGATACATTTTTATAAATTGGAATAATTACATTCTATTTGTGATGAATGTGAAAAGAATATTAAACTATTATTATATAAAGTAAAGTTAACTTATAATGTTCTAAACACTTAACACAAAGATATAGTAATAATCTACTTTATTTTTTCACAAAACACCAGTCAAATAGGTTATGCCATTTTATTTTTACAATAACATATACATTTCCCTTTCATAGTGGTACAATACATAGAGGGATGACGTGAAGATCACTTGACGCCGTAAAAAAGAAGAAAGTTAGGTATGTTAAAAACCTAGAGGGCATTTTAAATGTTTTTTTTTTTTTTAAATGTTGATTGTAATTTAATAATTTTATACAATATTTATATTAATTTACAGTGTTAATACTTAGGTTAATATAGTATTTTTATACAGATCATTTTATGACTTATTTTATCCCAATTTTGAAACTAAAGTGTTATTCTATTAAGTCTTTCAAAATATTGGAAAGAGGGATTTGGGAGGTTATTCTGACTATAATTTAAGAAAAAATTATTAATGATTCTTAAATTGAATAAGATTCGATAGGATTCACCGAACTTTGGACCCTTGAATCTTCTCACTTTCACGTTTTCCCTATTGATAAAATTTTACGTATCAAAGACATGATCATTTATAGATTGAAAGAACAGTTTTTTTTCTTTTCTAAAAACCGAAATTTTTATTAATGACTATACCCTTACTTTAAAATTGACGCAGTTTATGGCGAGAAATACTATTTTCTCAATTGTTTAGGTACCTATCATTTTTTTCTCGTCTCCTGTCGCGATGACAAAAAGAATCCTAGCTATGGCTCAGTATTATCAATCTATGTATTTTATTTCGATGTTTCCTCTTCATTTGGTTGAGTACCGGAGTCTTGTTCCACTCCAGATACTGGTAGAACTCATTTGCTGGCACAATAGAGTATGAAATACATAGAGGCAGCAAGATGTGGGAAAGATTTGGGCATTTACTTCAGCTGACGATAGAAGTATATTCAAAGGAATGAAGACAACATTTAAAAAAAAATAAAAATTACTATATAAATATTATATTATATAATATATATTAAGTGGATTTGTCTTGGAGTATGAGGACTCAGAGAGATAGGGATTAGAAATCCGGAAAAGTCTTCACTATGGTGATTTTAGAATATTTGTGCGAATGCTAGGACAAGAATGATGCATTGTGTGTATCGGAAGACGGCAGTTTGTATGTGAATAAATAATTATATATAAATTAAGTGATGAAGGACATAATATGGTCTCAGAGCGTCATAACAGACATTTTAGTTAGTATTCTGTATTTAACTTAATTTTCCTTTGGTGATACTACTTTAACCCATAAAAAAGTAATATACTTTTGTGTTTAAGGGGATATAATCCGTTCCCTTGTATTGTTATGAAGTTGAATACTACTGGAGCTGTTGTATGCAAGTCATTTTATCATATACATTAACTTTAAAAACGATGAATCGTACTGAACTCGGACAAGATATCATGAGGAAATAGAGGCAAATCAACTTTGAGTAGTCTCGGAATCGTGAAAAGAACTTAAATTTTGAAGAGGTGGAATTTACTGCAAAAAAGGATATTACACAAAATGAAGCATAATTTTTATTGTAGTTTTTTGTTTATTAAAGAACTTATTTTTATTAAATCAAGTAGGACATTATTATCGTCTTCAATATTTGTGTATTTTATCAGACATCAACTATTTGTTGGAACAATTTTCTAATACGATTTTTGGTAGCTGGATTCACATAATTCAACATTATTCTTTTTTTAAACTGATTTTTGTAATTTAAGCATTTTTTATGTAACTAAAGCGAACGAGAAGTATTCCTTCCATAGTAAAATACTTTTGTTTGTATTAAAAAGATAAAAATGAGAAAATATTTTTATATTAATTTATACTGTAGTCTACTATTAGCTACCTTGCAATTATTTTTCAATATATTTACATTAGATGGGGGAAATACATCATTGTCTTCATATTAGGTATACTTTTGTAATAAAAACTATCAGTATAGCAGAAAAATCAATAATATATTAATAATAATTAAATATAATGTATTAAACATGAAAGGAGCATTTGAAAACATAGCCTAGTAATAAAATATGAAATTTTGATTTATCCTTATTAATTTCAATATCATATGTTCTAAAAAAAATATATTTATCATGGTAACAGAATTGAATATGATATCTTCAATAAGCCTTTTTTCCTTGTGTCTTTGACTCTTCTCTCGAGAAAAATAAATAATATTTTAATAATACTCAGAAATTCTAATTTTCTAAGGCATCTATACTTTCATAATGCTTGAACAGTTTATAATACAGATCAATAACAGTAATACAACTAATTATTAGAAGGATTTTGAAATATTTACTCGTCTGACAATAATGTAACATTATTTGCATGTCCAAAATAAAGTTGAATAAATCAATAAGATCAAACATGAAGTAACTTAGATTACGTAAAAAGGAAGTTTGAATTTAGAAGAGTATCATTGTTGTTTTAATTGTTTTATTGTATGGCCTATAACGAAAACAATTGTATTATTATTTTTTTACATATCAAATATTGTCTTTAATAAAAAGTATTATATGGCTCATATGGGAAACATTTCATAACTATCTTTTGTAAATTTATATATGTTCGCAGGAGTAGTATTAGTTTACGGTGACTTACTGTGATTCATATAAAAGGGGGTTCAAGTACCATCCGAAATGTTGGTTGATTTTTATTAAGTTATGACTTATTTTGGACACGTAAGAATTTTTGTTTGGTCAAAAATGTATTTTTTTTCTCAATTTTTTTGGAAGCATGTAGGTATGACTTTGTATTCCATTATTCCATTATTCAGCAGAAAGATGTGGAGGAGGGAAGAGAAAAGTGAAAACTACATGGAAATGCATTTTACTCAAATTGATTTGAAATGAGCTTTCGTACGAAGTATTCGATTTATGGATCTGCATCAACTGATGGTTCCCTTCCTTAACCATATTTAGATTTGAATATCCTAGACACCCGCCTTCTGATCCTTTCTTTAACTTTATATTTTATTCAAGAGATATCAGCTCTTTTTGACTCACTCGGTGATCTCATCTCCTGTATTGGAATAATCGTTCATTTGAAAATGCCACTTAACATCAAGATCTTGGAGAGTGACTACTGACCTCGTGAATCATTACCTCTATCCATACACTCCTTCGGATCTTCTAGACAGAATAATTGTATACTTCTATAATTTATAAGAAGTAAGGAGTTTCATAAAAAAGACAGAATAATCTTCTCAATGACTCAGTGAGGATCAGCAAAGTTTTGATCCTCCATCATTGAAATTATGACTCAGTTCCTCTGCTCCTACTACAAAAAATGACTGATTTCATAAGAGTCCTTCAGTTTCCTTTATGCATCCTTATAAAATATTTATTTTTGATTCATAACATTGAAATTTGTTGTTACTGTAGTTCTAAGTATAGTTTTTTTGTACATAGAATATAGAAACACGTAACTTTTTAATATGAAAATATTTTTGTATCTCGATTTTGATTAATTGGAATTATTTTTGAAAAAAATGTCTATTTTTTTTTAACAGACATCCTAATTCCTATTTTTTTTTGTCTGCTTGAATGTATGTTTATATGACAAAAAGTCACCGGGTGCACTATCTATAGTATTCTGGGGTGTATATAATAAACACGTTATGATCTAAGAAATAAAAATTTATTCGTATGAATTAAATATTGAAGGCGTTTGCATATATTATCCGAAGTGTCTACAGGGTGCACTATATAAAGCGCTCTCTAATACATTGCATATAGTTATTTCTGATATAAGAAATAATAATGTAGCAGCGTGTGTGTATAACAAGAGCACCGTTTCTGTTTTTTTTTAAAGTTCTGTATAAAATAGAATTACTTGTATGTTAAAAGGATTTTTTTTTGACAGAGCCCTCCTTCAGACCAAAGTACTCCTCAGTCATCAAACATATTTTTTTTTTCCCCAACTCCTATAACTATTCTTTCATCATCGAGAAACGTCATATTAATTAACATAAGTATTATTGCATTAAGTAGTTTTGTGTGACGGCTCCAATGTAAAACGGTGAGTAGCATTACTATTTTTGGGGAATTATTAAATAATTAAAGTAAAATATTAAACAATAAATCTCTTGGACCATCGGGTCTCCCTTTTGAACTTCATCAAACCTTCAATAAGGCAAAGCACCAGAGTATTAGCAAAAGTTTACGATGGAAATTTTCTAAGTAGAGTTGTGCCTCAGTACATAAATACTGGTTTAATTACGCTTATTCCCAAAAATAGAAAGGATCCTCTCAACCTTGTCAATACTTACCTATCACATTTCTTGACTCATCGTATAAGATTTTCACTTGAATCCTTCTAAGACAAATGGGGTAACTTAAATAAAGAACATACAAAAAGCCTCACTATTAAAAAATTATGCCTGAAAGGAAAAAGGGCAAATTTTTAACGAAGATTTTTTTTTTAAATCAGACACATCTACAAAAGTTGATTATCAAAAATGGCCGAATTCACTATAATTTCAATTCTCCTCTAGGTATTCACTGGAACAAACTGGGAGAAATTGATCAAGCACGAGGGATTACCATAAATGTATACTCCCAAAAGATGTTTTTATTAATTGAGATAAGGAAATAGGAAAAAGGTACGATGAATAACTAATGTTTAGTCCACCAATGTAGATGAATTCATTATTTGCGGTGGATGCTCCTGTAAATGACTTGAAATTTACCTAGACGTGTTATTTTTCAGGAAAATTGACAATAATTTAGCAGAAATCATCATGAAGAAGCTTCATAATCACGTGGTATTTGACACAACAGTCGCTTCCGTTCACTTTACTCTGCAATGTTTTACATGATGATGAAAAGAAGAGTATAGGCCTGAAATCATAATAGAGTAAAAAATCTGACAGCCTTATAAGAGACAAACCTTTATTTTAGATAAAACTATAAAAAAAACTAAATTAGATAATATTATCGATCCGGAATCGCATTTTTTTTCAGCTATACTGAATATATGGTCGGATTGGCTTCAAGAACCTGTTGTATCATGATCATGAAATGAAGAGTACATAAAAGTTAAAAATATTATACATAATATTGATGTATGGTAGAGAGAGGAATAAAAAGTTTGACTAACTATGCGAATATAATGACTAAAAATCGAAAGCAGAGAGAGTATCTCTTTCTAGCCGTACAATGTAATAGGCAATACTTTGATTGTTTGAAAAAGAATGTCTTCAATAAATAAATGGATAATAAAATAACCACTTATTTGTGATTTTTACGTTTTTATTTATACAAGTTTAAGAAAATACATAAAATATATATCATTCAGATTTTCAAATTGTTATAAATTTTTTTTTACCAATAAGAAATTAAGGTAATTATCTTTTGAATATATTCCTATCCTTTCAGCAAAAAATGTCTAAATATCCTATGAAAGTAACACTGATAACTGGGAGTATACAATTTTATTACTGCGGGCCTCGCACCTGGATAATTTTTATAATAAGTTAATAAAATATAAAAAAATAATTTTTCAAAAATTTTTATATTTCAGTTTAATGGCTTTTATGCAACTCAATGCTGTATTTTATATATACTTTATACTAAAAATCTATGCAAAATAATCAGAAATGGCATTTAAAAAAAAAAAATTAAGGACGATGAGGCAGGGTATTAAGATGATTTTTGAGCTTTTCACATCTTAAAGCATTGAAATAAGTGCAAACAAATATCAAAATTCAAATATGTATATTTTTGAATAAGTCTAATGTCCTATGATGACGGATATTATTTTACATATTTAGCACCTTTTTTCCTCAGATATTGGAATATATAGAATTCATTAATATGATTCGTCTCATATTTTTTACTTGAAAAAAGAGAAGGAGAAAGAGACATACGGTACATTAAATAAAAAAATAAGTTTCAACGAAAAACTACCCTTATCACACTCAATAATATTAATAAAAAAAACAAAAGAGATAGAACTACTATCTCTGCTTCCAACACCGTCTCGAAACGGAACGTAAAGGATCCATTTAACCAATATAATGACATCCATTCCTAGGATACCTCAATTATATTATTCATGGTCAAATCTCTGTCTGAATTGTAAATCCAGTTAATTATGAGGTATCGAAGGGTTAGTATTTTCAAGTCCAAGGTGCTTTTACTTGGGAAGCACAAATTTTTGTTAATCCCATATCATGTCACTAGACGTCTTGATTAAACTTTTACTGGATATTCAAGTCTTTGCAAATTGAGGATTTCTGTTAAATTCAATATTTACTTGAATAAGAAAAATATTTGTTACAGGCTTACAAAATATATTTCATGATCAACTTTTAGAAATTTTTTTTTTGTTGCGCAATACATTTTTTACTCTTTTTAATTATAAGAAGAAAAATAATAGTAGAAAATATCAAGTATATAGGAATATAGTAGAAAAATATATTACAAGAATTAAATCCAACCATGCTTAATGATATTCATTCTCTAAGAAATTTTCATATTCACTCAATAATGATAATGAAGAAGGTGTTTGTAAAGATCAACTATTTAAGCAATAAACGTTTGATTAATTAACGGCTGAAGAAGTTTCAGATGTTGTAGTACAAAAAGTTTTCCAAAATCTGTTGGTATTTTGAACAAATTGTAAATTTTTATTATGTATAAGAAAAACTTTTTCAGAAATGAATACACAACTTGAACTAAATCTAGTAAATATTTTCGATTAATAAAATGAGTATAAATATTATTATTACTTAATTATATTGACTATATCAATCCAAAATAAAACAGATTATATCTATTTGTATAATATTATAATAGCATTTATAAGTTATTTTTGCTAAACACTTATATATTCATTTAGGACAAGAACATATTTTTATTTGCAGTTTAGATATCCGTTGCTATTAGTAAAGTTTTTGCTTATTATGTGTAGATTTTTTAATTTTTGTACTAAAACTTGGTCATCTTCAAATCTCTGATAATGTTGTATTGCATTATAAAAGATCCTTATGAATTTTCACATATATAAAATCAAGGACTGCCCAACATTTACATCAACGACACAGTTAAAGATGTTAAAGAGTCGTTTTGTACATTCAGTATATATAGCAAGGTCCATTATTAAAGTTACAAAATACCTAGAATGTTATAAACTAGTATCATTTTTTATTTGTCCACTGATGTGCACAAGTTGATTTAAGATAAAATCTGAATAATAAGGGTTCTTTAGCTTCACGCTTGAATACATATATTTATTTACCTTCATTATAAAACTTTTATAAATTAGGAACGATGATGAAACAAGGGCATTGTTTTTGGTTCTTTTAGTGATTTTATGTGATAAGCATTAACCTTCGGTATGATTATTTCGACATATATCAAATAAAAACTGAATCTTATAAGTTTATCAGTACATGCGTATCAGCAAACGGAGCTGTTCAAAAAATAATTTCTACGACTACAAGTAGAATCTCTATTATTGAGATATAAGCTCAAGATAAGTCTCAAAATGTAAAGTCCAATATCTCCTAATACGAGTCCAAGTCAAGTTGCAAATTTTTTAGATGCGTGAGTTATTGAGTTACCAGCCACGAGTCTTTCTACAATCTAAACCTTGGTGATCAGATAACGAATTCTAGTCAAGTTACGCGACTTTCACATTGAGACCAAGTCAAATCTGACATTTCTTTTTCTGGTTCAAATCGATTCCTCGTGGAGTTTAAAATCTCAATTTAATAAGAGTTAAGTACAACCCATGTCTGAGTCTCCAATTCTGATAAGTGTGGTATGATTATAATTAATTGATGATCTAATACACTAAACTTTATTTTTTTCATTATGAAACATTTCACTTTTTATAGAAGTATAGAATAATTCCATATAAGATTTATAATTATTCGTATATTAATATGTCTATTTTTCATTATTTTGGTCAAATATCTTTTAGCTTTAAAAAAATTCAATTGCTTTTCTTCATCCTAATTATTCTTTGTATTTCATCTGAATGACTGTTGCATACAACGATAGCTACAAAAATGTCCTATTAGAGTAATTATTTTTTATAATACATGCAATCAAACTGATGGTTACTAATTTTAATGACCAAAATTTGAATAACTTTATGAATATTAAATATAAATTTTTATTAAAAATATAATGAACATAAATAATTATTCTTAATGTTTTGACTATAAAAATAACAAATTATATTTTGTTAAAAACTAAGCTCATTTTGTTAATTTAGTTTTACAACAAAGATGATTTTTCTTTCCGGATATAATGTTTTAATACATGTATTTTTAAAATTTTAATTGATATTTACAGATACAAAATTACTGTGATATTGAAAATAATGATACAAAATTTAAATGATGTAATCATTATAAAAAAGAGTTTCTCTAACGAAGTCAAGATAAAAAAGACCTATTTTTTTAAGAAGAAGTTTTTTATTTTTTTAAATATTATTTTAAGTTTTTAATAAAGCAAAGAAATTTATCATTGACTTGTATAAACTTTTTTGTAAACTATAGAAAATAATTTATAGAAGAAATATTTAAAAGTATCTAATGACATGTCAAGAAATTATAATGGTTTACAAAAAGATTTTTTTTTTTTTAGAAATTCTTGTACAATGTTTTTGAAAGCCATTGATATGATACATGTCAGATTGTCCTACATCTGAGGGAGCTTTCTTATGTATATGTCTACGAACCACTGTTCACTGATGTGCAACTTCGTGGTAATAGATAATACTCCTTTCCTGTAAGATAAAAAAATAATCATATGAAGCACTTACTAAATATTTATGTTTTAATAAAATATTTTTTCTCTTTTACTCTAGAATTTGTTTTCCAAAAATATCGTTTTAGGTGAAGCAGAACACTGTCTTCGTGTGGATGCAAGCCAAAAGCTGATAAATATCTTGCGTTTCAATCAGAAAACGTTGCTGTTTGAACAACCCATAGCTTTCGAGCATGTGTCAATTCATGAATCTTTAATATTAATATTATTTTAATCAAAGTCTGAATTCCAAATCCCCAACTATAACTAACATCCTTAACTTTGATAAAAACAAACAATTTTGATATATATTTGTTAAATATACTTTCGTAAGTAATAAATCATCAATGATTTTCATATCTATATTGGCAAAGGTTTCTTTCAAAAATATATCTTTCAAAAAATAGGGTTCGGAGAAGTGCCAAGATGTTTACTACACCTCTTCTCTTACATAGACATATAAAGTTGAGAGGGGATAGAATCCATCATGTAAAAACAATTTGTTGTTATCATGTATACAGCAAATTGATAAATGTATTTACAACTGAAATAGATGGTTATTTGTGTGTAAAAAATTAATTATAGGGACCTTATTTCTTAGACGTTCGTCGGTGGGAAATTATAATGCATAGATTACATTTGATAAATTATGCATCTGTGTGTCCACTTTTCTTCCTTTTTACCAAAACATTGATTAATTATGTATGTAGACACATATAACAACTCCTTGTGGGACATCTGTGTGGAACAATGAACTCGTATTCCACTTTGATTCTATCAAAACTAACTTTTATTACTCCACAACTAAATCCAGTCTTTCATGAGCACACCCACTTTATATTTAAATATTCCCACCTCAAGAATTAAAGAATAATATAAAGAGCCATAAGGATAAAAATCGCTGCTCAGTTCTCAACTACTCATATTTGAAATGTGAATGATTCCTTCCATGATGCTAGATGCTTATAGTTATTACCTTGATCACCCTCTCATAAATGCTTACAGCTAATCTATTATAATGTGATGACTATGTGTGTCAAAATTTTATGAGTATACAATTAAAAGAACTATAAGTCGGTAACCTAACTAGGTAATAATGTTATTAATAGTTATGTCTCCCTTCTTTGATCATTTAAACGAATAAACGAGAAAGGAGCACTATATATTTTTTAGTTATATTTTTCAGCAAATATGTTGTCTCCAAAAATTGCCAACATATACTTTTCTTTTTGATTTATACTCGCGATAATAAAGAAAATTTTGCATCTCATATCCTTCATGACTATTGATATAAATCGTATGCTTTTTTGCTGCTCTGCTTTTTTGGAATTGGTAATCTAAATAATGATTTTTCTTTTTCAATTATTATTCAACTCCTGAGTAGTGATCTTTCTTTTCTACTGTATTCAAAACTTGATTGAACATTCGTGTGTGCTAATAAAAGATGGAGGGTAACCTGGATGATTTATTCAAGGAGTTATAATTATAAGTCCTTGTTGGACTCAGTATAGAATTGAAAATCGACATTACAGCAATTCTAACCAATTGATAATTTCCTTTTCCCCCTTGTCACAGCTAATTGTACTTGCTATAATGAAACGTCATAACAACTAATCTGCTTTTCTCCAAAACATTTTCAGATCATTGGGGTTACCATGTTGATTTTTGTTTTTTTTAACATGCCCAAAATACAGATCATTTTATCTCTAAAAAACTGCTATTTCCCTGACGTTCTTTAAATCGTCCAAGTTACCATGTAACCTTTTTAGCATACTGGCAGAATACATTTTCATATGTCTATTAATGCAACTTTCCCGTAGCAAAGCGCTGCTAGAATACAAATAAAATTGAATTTAAGTTAGAAATTAAGAAAATTGAAGAATTTTTTTTGAAAAATAAATAAATGCATTGAGGGCTGATAGCTAAATTCTTGAAACTCAAACATTACAAATATTAGTGTTATTGCCCATATATAATCGTAGAAATTTAACAAATATACTTAAAAACAGATAAATTCAGACGGTTGAAATAAATTTCACAGATTCTATTGATTGTAAAAATTGTGCATTACCATTATTTATAATCAAAAAATGGAATTTCCATGCTTATTTGTATAAAGAAAATATTTGAGTTACGACAATACTCTAAGATCTAAAATATAGTGTGCAGATTACTTTTTTACAGTGATTATAACTAAAAGGAGTGCATAAATACAAAAATCAATTTTAGCCCTATTTTTTGGATGCAAAAACATATTTAAGCACGCTTAAGAAATAATTTTTAATTTCTGGCAAAAAAAAAAAAAACCAAACCCAAAAAATTACTTTTTTCTTTTTGCTTATTTGATCGAATTTAATGTAGTTTTTTTATTTTTTTTTCAGCATATTTATATTATCCATGATAGATTTTTATAAAACTTAAAAATCAAGATGCAATTTATACTGCAGGTCCCCCTCCCCCCCCACCAACTGACTAAAGGGGGTATGAGCTCTATCTTCTTTACCATTTATATAATTCCGACAATATTTTATAAATAGCTAATAGTAATCTATAAATAATTTTTGGCTTCGGCATAGGCTCACATAAAAAATATATATATTATTTATATTTCATTCCTGACCACTGCCATAAGAACGCACTGTAGAAGAAACAAACTTATGAACTATTGTATCATCTATATTTAATCCTGATTTGAACTATGAATCATGGATTCAATTTATATTTTGAACAGCATTTAATGAGGGGGGGGGGAGGTCCCTTGTGTGGTGAATATTTATCTTTATTTTTGATCATTTTACTCAAAAAATAGGAGTCACCCAATAAGCTTTGCTTGCATTGTCATTTAAGGAAGTCCATTTTCTTTAAATTTATGAAAAAGGGGTTTATATTATTTTACTTCCATTTAATATAATCTTTGCTACGATTAGCATCATCCCAAAATGTTTAATAAAATAAATTATTTCTGAAAATAAACAAACTTTATTATGATTTGAAAAAAAAAATCAAAAAAATCTTTAAGATATCCTAGACCCCGTCCAGTCCAATTTTCAATTAATTCAAACAGAATTGTAAAAGTAATTGATTTTTTCAAACTAACCAAATGATTCCATCGACAAAAAACATTGGTATATCTTTAAATTTGACAATTTCGACATGATTAGAAGATTGGTCATATCTAACTTTAACAATTTCAGGAATTTATTAAATAATTTCTTATACAAAGTTATGTGAGCATCATTAAATACAATTTAAAAGGTCTTTGTGGGGGATCATCATACAAAATCCTATGAAATTTCTACTTTTGTCTACTTTTATCTTCTTCTAACTTTGAAAGTTCAATATAGATCCACTAAAAGTAATCAACTATTCTGAATCTTTTTCCAAATGTTATACTTTATAAAATTGTTAATATTATTTTATTTACTTTAATGATAAATGTAGCTTCTTTTAAAAGGAAAGTATAGACTAAATGAGTCAAAATTCATTGGATTGTACTATGGAATGGGGTTTTTAGCAACATATCTATGTAAATTGTACCAATTCACTCATAGTCTATATGTAGGTCATCTGGGAAATGAATTTATAAATAGATACATCAATTTAGAATATACATTACGAATATTGAAAATACTCGTGATGGTATTTTCATAGAAGTTTATTATCCTTCGGTAATATTGAATTACCTACAGGAAATTTATTTTTATTTTACTTCAAAAACAGTTTCCTGTATTATGGATTGCCCAACTATGTGTACATTTGATTTCAAAACTCCACATAGCAGTAATTTCTATTACTTTAGACATTTGTTATAAAATTTAGGCCTGACAATTATTTCATTTGAGTTGAATGACAGTACAATTTTTCTAATCGTTTAATTTAATTTAATTTTCGCCTACAATTTGTTTGTTTTTTTACTAAAAATATTGATTATACTTCTATGTATCAATTGAGAGAAGGAACTTTCATTAAACTTTCAAATTTCAGCAATGTAACTTTAAAATTAAAACTATAATTTAAACATTGAAGCTTTTGAATCCCTAACAATTAGCGAATGTTGTTAAAAAAAGTCATTTTCAAAAGACTGTAGGGATAAAAATCCAATTTGAAGACTAACAATTTAGAAACATAACTATTTATCAAAATACAACAAAAGATCGAATGAACAGTTAACTTTAAAAACGGGATACCCTAGCACACACTCTAAAAATAAAATTTAAAAGGAGTTGACCTTTTTGGGGATCATTTACCTTTTAATATGACCTTAAAACTATAATTTATTTACTAAAATTGAAATTTTACGTAAGTATTGTTTTAATTATAGCATGGCTTTCATGACCACAACAATTGCGTGTTTTCTATATATTAAATGTGAATGTTTGTGTGTGTTTTTATCCTTCATTCACGGTCAAACCAATGGACGGATTTTTCTCAAAAATTTGATGTAGGTTGTTCCGGTTTCATAAAATTGTGTTTCAAGGTTATGGTGGCATTTCAATAGCATTTTTTAGCACTCCGTTTTTACAGCCTGAGGTTCTGGTTATTTGGTCCTTATAAATGCTGCGGCGGTGGAGTTTAAACTGACTTGAGACTCAGTTCTTCACCTGAACAACCTGAGAGCCGTAGTTTATTTTGGAATATTAAAAGGATTCTTTGATACTCAGGAAAGGGCCAGCGGATAAAATTAACTTGACTCAGGCCAGCAATTCGCCTGTACAATCTCTGGGCAGGGATGTACTTTAGAATATTAGAATGTTTTTTTTCACTAAAATACTACTAAGATGTTTTGTCACTAGAAAAGCTGGGCTAAAATTAAATTTGTCATAAACATAAATTTACACTCTTCTAAAGAGTGGCCCACGAAAATTTTATTTTTGATATTGCCATAAAAAAAAGACAGATAGATATTTTTCAATAATTTTTTGTATTTGAAAGCCTCAACATTCTGATTAATAATGGAATACCATTTTATTCATATGGCCGCCGTCGCTGGCCTTACAATAGCCCATTCTGTCGACCCAATTTTTCAATACATTTTCGATTGTGTGAGCTTCAATAGCTGTAATTTCGTGTTTCAAATCGTCAATTGTCTCTGAATGGTTGGCGTAACATTCATCCTTGACGGTTCTCCACAAAAAATAGTCCAACGGAGTCAAATTACAGCTACGAGGTACCTAGTTGACGTTGCCGTTTTGACTTATGGTGCGATTGTCGAAGACAGTGCGCAAAAGATAAAAGATCCACTGTAACGTTGGCTGTGTGGCACGTAGTGCCATCTTGTTGGAACCAAATGTTGTCGATGTCTTCCATTTCCATTTGGGGGAATCTTCCAACATGGGCCGATAGCACTCAACATTGATCGTAACGGCAGCTCCTTGCTCGTTTTTTCGCTTTCGGCAACAGCAGCAATGTTTTCGATTGAACCCACTGGACCAACACGGGAACCCGTTGTTTTATCCATTAACGAACCAGTTTCGTGCTCCCGTTTCACAAATTTATCCACAAACTGCCTAGAAGGCGCTTTATTTCGACCGACGTAATTTTCTTGCAGTTTCGGTTGAAGACTCTCCATTTTGGAAGTAAGTCTTCAGTATTTCCCTATTTCTTCGAGCGTAAACGTAACCATTTCGTAAGCCAGATACCTTTTACAAGATATTAGACACAATGAGAATGTTACTACAGCTGTCAAACGTCAAAAAAATGGTAGTTGAAAATGCAACCGCTAGATGGGCCACCTGTTATTTTAATAATTATTGCAACACCTTTTGTTTTTACTTAAATTACTCAGAGCTAGGTTGACTAAGCCTCACCTAATTTTAATCGAGTATTGTTCAAATCTTTTAAAAATATATACTTACATGTCCGGTTTTTTTTTTGTTAAAAATTGGATTTAATTGCATTTTGTCAAATTTTGCAAATGTCCCTGAAGTCAAGCGTGGTTTTAACATGATTTTTTTTTAATTTGAGTAAAAATGAAGAACATTACACAAATATTTCTTCTTTAAAAATAAATAATGGACTTTTCAAGATGTTGAGATAGTATATTTCAATATACTATACTAATAATATTCCTATTATAAATTGGTGGTGGGTATTATGACGAGTGGTCCATTAAAATCTGAGCACTATATTTCTTGTACACTTCAACAAGATATAATTTATTAGCTAGGAATATGCAACAATAATACAATAAATAGATGTGTGTTTGAGCTATCTTAATAATGAATGTAGCCACCTCTAGCGGCAAATATGGATTTCAGGTGGTGGAGGAAGGCCTGGCACCCGCTACAGATGTAGTCCCCTGTTATCGTATCCCAGTGCTAACTGACAGTGGCATTGAGGGACTTGGTTTTTGGATGAAGGACAGTGTAGTCCGTCTTCTCGACATACATCTAAAATTTATAGTCCAGGGAGTTAGCATCAGAGCTCTAGGGGGCCTAAAATGTCAAAAAAGGGTTGAAAATATCTAAAAAGACTCATTAAAAGGAGTTTAGTGACGGAAGGGATAAGTTTCTTTCATTATTGGTGTCAAAAGTGTCGTTTTCTACCTCATAATACTATTTCCACTTAATTTTTTGATAGTTCACTACGCAATCTAGTGTGAAATCGCAAGATCTTTTGCATGGGCCATCATGTACTAAGCTCATATTATCTCCAATGAAGTTTTAAATGGAAAACTTCATTAGAAAAAAATTTAACATGAGTATAGTTAATATAGTATATAGTTAACATAGTTAATATTTGTATATAGAAAATTACATTTTTTTCTGACAATTAATTGTTTGAAATTTAATTTTTTATACTTTTTTCCCTAATAAAATTTATTTTTTCTAAAATAGTTATGGATTTTTTTTTCTAAAAATTGTTATTTGACGAATTAGTCACATATCTTGGTTTGAAGGGTTAGGGGATTGGCCTTGGCCATTTTTTTAAACTCCTTTGGGTCCAGTTTAGCCTTTTTGACAGAACCTTCTTCCTCCTTAATTTTTGTATTTGCTGACGGCGTAGACACCGGTTCTATAGACACCCAACTGGTTGGCGTGTGCAAATAGAAATTTTTTGATCACAATCAATTATCCTTTTTCGACTAGTAAGTGAGTTAGATAGCTCATCTTTTGTTTCGTTTATTAACTAATGGTTTATGATTTTTATTATAATAATTTTAGACACTCAACCTACATTAATTATTGAATTACTAAGTTATCCAGTTGCAATGGACCACCCAGCAAATAAGATTTTTCAAGAATTAGCTCAATAACATGCTTGGTGTAATAATTTAATATTTACAATAATAAAATTGGATAAATAATGTGTATCTTAAAATCAATCAATAATCCAATATCTCGCAGAAACTGGAAAGAAATATTTTTTTTAGTTGTTGTATGAAATTAAGATGAAAATTTTGCAGTTTAGCTTTTTTGATTTTCAAGAAAAAATATTTAATGGAACGGTTATATTGCAATTGTCCCTGGTCGGAAGCAATTGATCCCAACATTTATAGACAGAGTTAATATCATTAGTGTTATAAAAGATAACCGTTGGATTTGATTTGCGCCATAGAACATATTTCAATTTGTTTTACCAGGGTATATCTCCTCGTTGTATATTTAGATTAAGAGGTTTTACTCCCTCTCAAACCATTTATTGTTATAAGTCGTTTGATATATAGGAAACAATCGGTATTCACCTATAAACAGAGTAAATTTCTGGAATGTAAACGATGATAGAAAATTAACAGGGAGGGAATAAACAATAACTTCAGAGAAAAACAACGTCGTTTTCGCAATAAGTTTAAAAATCTTGTTCACAAGGATTTAAGAATGGTTAAAAGTGTATTGTGATATCATTTTTGTGCTAAATAAAGTGGGTGTGTGTTGATAGTAAATTCGTCCCTTGTTTCGTTAAAAGTGGAATCATGAGGATACTTCTCGGATCCTCAAAGCTCATTTGAGATGTTTGCGGAGGTTTAGAAGTATGATAAGAAAGTTCCGTTAAATTTCTTACTAATTTATATACAATTTTATTTATTTCTAAATAATAAATTTATTTACAAACCGACGGAGGATAATTCATTTGCCTATAGTTACCTATGAGCTCTGAAGAAGAATTTAGCTACTAAAGCCAATAGGGTTAGGTTAGTTAATGATTTTGCCCCATCAAAGACAGATCAATACCCCAGCAGGCCTTCCAATTTAGAGGTAGGGGATAATATATGTGGTATCCATAAGTTAGAACAGGGCAATATGAAGAGAGTGCGTATATGCCTAGGTTATACAAATTTATTTTAGCAAAATTAGTGCAAAATAGTTTTTTTCATTTTTTTTTTGAAGATTTCGCATTAATAATTTTTAAACAATAATAAGAGATGGAATTATCTTCAAGACTATTTTTTCATGAATATACGTTATTATATTATTTGAAGTTTTTTTTTGAATTACAAATAACACATATACATTATGCTCACCTGCATCGAATGTGTCTAAATATAAAAAAGAAATAGCATTGGTCATTGTCAATGTAATTTCAACACCCTCCTTGGTCCGAACAACGCCAGGTAAACCTTTGCTAGTAGCTACATATCTACCTTTATTAATATAACACAATATATATAGTTATAAACATTAAATTTCATCGAATTTAATTATATACAACATTATGGATCATCAAACTGTTATAAATAAGGTTTTTAAAAAAGATAAAATGTTGAAAAAAGGGAGTTTGATTGAAATAAAGGCAATAAACAAAAAAAATATTTATCATCAAATATGTAATTTAGACATGTAAGACATTTTTATCTTTGCAATTGTCCTTTAAAATATGACAAAAGTTTTCAGTCATATTGTTTATTTTTAGTAATATTTTATTTGTGATGTACCATGCTCATAAACATTTTGATCAATTTTAAATACGTTTTGAAAACGTAGCTTATGTACTGATTCAGTAGAATATATATAAATTTTTCATTTAGTTGTCAGATGGGGTTACACTGATTAAGTATAAGTTAACATTAAACATGTTAGAATAAATTCTATCGAGTGTGTTGTCGGTTGAGCTAAGTCGTTCCATATTTTTTCAATTTTGTAAATGATCAAACTTCCATTTTGATGGATAAACCTTAATTATAATATTTGCAACCAGTAGAGGATCACTCTACTGGTTGCAATACAGTAAAAATAAATGTGGTTATAAAAAAAATTTGTCGTATACATTTTGCCTCTGGTAATTTATCTCCTTGAAGATTTTACCTATGAAATTTATGCTACCTTTTTATGTTTTTATACCTTATAGACATGAACTTAACTTTTAGTCTATACTGTTAAACATGCCTAACTTTTTATTGATTGAGTATCTTACATTTATTCAAGCCTTAAACAAGAAAAAACCTTGTCAATGAGTCCACTTAAAAGATTAATGATCCATTTTTTGCAACTCTTTACTCATTTCCACTCATAAACAATATTTTTTCTTTATTTTCTTATTTTTTTCGTGTTTCTTTCTTCTTCTGATCTATAGCTGAGATAAAAAAAGTAATCTGTATTGTAATCATTCCAGCCAATATTATAAGAACATAAAAAGGCAGAGAAAATGTTAACTACAAAATAAACCTGTGACAAATGAATTTGTATATGTATAAATATAAATTGATGAAACACCAAGCTCAATTTACTGCTGGAAAGTTCAATATACTCACTTTACAAAGTAAAGAACTAATATATGCAAAAAAAAAACTGTATAAACAAATGATGTGTGATAAGTTTCTCATTTTATTTCACTTTTTAAAAGTATTTAAGATACTATATAAGAAGAAATAACATAAACTAAGTACTTGCGTTTTGCTCGCTGATTTTAATTATAAATTAATACAGTTTCTAAGCTGATTAATAATATTGAAAAAAAGAAACATATTTTGGTTGACATTATTAGATTGAAAAGCATCCTTGATCTTAAAATTAAAAAATGTATTTGAACAAGCAGTTCGGGCTACAATCTAACTAAACGCCTCCACAAAGGGTCCACGGTTTGATATGCAAAGTTACCAACTCAGTCGACAATTTCTGGCAGAGAATGATCTACTCTTGTAACTCAATTAATCCCAATAGTTCTGCCGTTACTTGGTCCACATGATACATTAAATTACAACAATCGATTATTAGATCAAGACAAACCACTCAGGTTTGACGAACTTACCTCTTTCGGACAACTTAGACAACACCGAAAACCAACTTACACGTTGAACAATTTCCTGGTAAGAGGTCTCGTCTTGAAGCTTTGGCAGAGCTTCAAAGATAAGCCAAGCTGTTGGGACCTACAAACTCCTTGTCTCTTGGCCATTGGAATTGTTAACTGTAGATAGGTTAAAATGGTAATAGCGAGCAGTTTAAGGATAACAGGTCCAGAGATTTGTCGAAGAAACGACTACTACATAGTAACAGTGCTCTTGACGACTCTGTTCTCTATAACATAAAACGAATTTTATATAACCCCTTTACAAACTCGCGTGAGAAGCTATTTCGATACCGATTAGCGACGGACTCTCTATTCACAAATTCTAAACACAACCTGGAAGAAGAGAGAAAACGTAATTTCTGTAAAAACGAAGTAGAAACGTTCTCTCACCTCTTCGTGGGCTGCCAAGAGTTATCAGAGCTACGAAGCATGTTCGTGGAAAGGGTTAAGGAAAGCTACGGAGTAGCACAGAAGAGGAGGGACTGGATTTTTATGATGTCTCAACAAGCTGACAAAGATATGATGACCGAGAATCCTATTTTGTATTTTCTATTTAATGTTAACATAAATAAATGCCACGGAGTGAAGTTATTCAGTTCAGTAATACCGGAATGAATTGAGAAGTAAATGAGTGTTTTAGAACACCTATGTTAATCTCTCACTAGTCACAAATATGTTCAGTTCTTTCTTTTTTTATTACTGGTTGTGTATTCCTATTTTTTCTTTTTGATAATTGATCCAGGGAGTACTTACTGATTGATCTGTTTGTTTTTCCTCTTTTTAATTATTCTGTTTTATAAATATAATAGATTATAGAACTAAGTAAAAAAAAAAGATTGTATAGTTTGTAGTAGTGATGTAGTGGACATAAAAATAGTACGTCCAATCCATAATTTTAAGGATACATCTAAATTGAACACCAAAGCCGCCCCCTTAACCTTCTTTCATGATGTAGCAACAAATTATAGTAGAAAAAAACAATTGGGGGAAGTATGGGTGGGTTACCATATATACTATGCGTGTTAACGCAATTTTGATAGAAAAATTTGGCATTTTATAATCTTCAAACCTCAACAACTGTCCCTTTCAAAATAAAAAAGTTCTTTGTTTTATTTTTTTTTAGTTTGAAGGAGGGAAATTGCAACGTTTGTTATTTGCATTTATCCAAAACTTAATTGAACATAGCATTTTCACTCCCCCAAACAATAGACTTATTAAATCAAAATTGTTGACGTTGAATTATTATAAATCAAAAGTTAGTAGAAATTAAGTATTCATTGGTCCATTCCAAAATTAGACACAATTCTACGTGTTTACGTACGATAGATGTGGTAGTCCATATCGTCAATTATTGTTCGCCACTTTATAAAAAAGTAATAAATACTTTAATTAGGCTTAATTAAATTAAGATACTTTATTTATTAATATATGAAAAGGATGCCTTTCTTAGAGTGCTCTATCTAAAATTTCTTACTCAACAATATTTGGAAATTTTTTTAAAGAGTAATTGCTTATCAAATTTATTAAATTAAGCAGTTATTTTTATGTAATATTATCTATTTGTATTGATTTTTATTTCAAACTGCACCAATAGTATGCCAGCCCATATATAATGAAAATTAGATAATATATTTCTTTTTGGTCTAACCTACTGAACTTGTTCATTTTGTTGTAAAAATCAATGTATCTTACTTACCTTTGAAGTTTAGTAAATTAACTTGTAGAAAAGTTGTTTTATTTAATTTACTATTTTAAAAATGTTATAAAATAAAAACTTATATTTCAATGTATTTCGATGGATGATACTGAAAGAATAATCTTTTTTTTCTTTATGGTTAATTTTTTTTAACTTCAAAGGCGTTGAGTGGATTTTAAACATTAAAAATGTTAGTTTATGTTGTTTATACATTGATCTATGTACAGTTTACGAGGTTGGTCTGAAATATTTCCAACCTCACAAAGATCCATGGAATTTTTTTCCACATTAGTGTCCGTTTACTTTTCAAACTTATCACCCCATCCAAATAGTTCCCAGCATTTTTTTCTGCAAAATAATTTTTCAACAGACACTTTTTGTTTGTTGCTCAAATAATTCGAGTCAGATTAACTTAGAATTTTAACCCAACAAGCCTTTATACGTTTGTTATTGTTTGAGTCTATTTGAAGGTTACTCTTCCAAAGACAAATATTCAATTATTGTTTAAAACTTAATTTTATCCATCTTTACAATAACACTAAAATAAACTAACTCAAACAACTGTTACAACAACTGTGTGTCCAAAATTTCTAAAACTTTGAGTAAGAGTCAGTATATACTACTAAATAGATGTTTTATTTTTTGAAATCTGCCATCTTCACGTTGAGGTCAAAAACTTTTCAAACAACCCTCGTACAAAACGAAAAAATGTGAAATTTAATGGCCATTATATATTGGTTAGGACCATATAATAACATTACATACTAATAAACCGACAATTACGTCTTCTCTTTAACAATTAGTCATCTATCACTTCATATCAAGATGCCACATTATATGGGAATCTATCAATAGTAAATCACTTTGTAACGAAATAAAAAATGTATTCCATTAAAACGGGGATAAATATAAATCACAGAAAGACGTAAATAAAGTAATCTGAACCATTATAATAAAAGATGAATGTAAAACTGTTTTAAATATCTAGAACAGTGGTTCTAAAACTGTGATATGTGGGACTTGCATTCTTACTTATATCCTGAGAGGGGCATTCCAATTTTATGGGAAGTTAAAGCTGTGAATACGAAAATAATTTTTAAAATAACACTCTGTAAGCCAGAAAAGCAGAAATTTCATGTACTAAAGGTAATTGTTATGTTTCGCAAAATAGGAGCAATCAAGAGAATGTGTTGACACGGAAATAATGTGGAAATGTCTTAACCTTAGTTAGTGAAAGAGGCTCATGACTAGTAAGGACGCATAAGTAATAAGAATAAACTATAACTATGAAAAATATACTTGCTGTAACTTTATTACAAGAATTTTTCAGGGTCCTGTTAAAATATTAATGATCCTGAAGCATCTATATTAATACTGGTACCAAATTGGGAAGGTTCTATTAATGGATTAATAGTCAACTTAGGTTTCAATAAGACAATTAACCACAACTTTTCGAATAGGAACTCAGTGTCAATTTTATAAACAAGGAAATGTCATCTATTTTAAAGAACTTAAGAGGGGTTACATATGAATCAATAACTGGATTAGTTGAAGTTTCCGTTAGATACATAATTAAAAAATGAATTTGTCCACTGGTTCCATTTTTTATAGCAATTCGAATGGTCGAATCTAATAAAACCAGTGATTTTTTCATTCGAAGAAAGATATAGACGGGTCCCTAAATAATTTACCAGAAAAGGCCCATCATATTTTACAAGAAATATATCCTCAAATCATTCATGCCAACACTTAAATAAATTGGACACAAATTGTATAAAAAAAGATTGACTTACGACCTCCTCTGCTTATAGGATTACTCAAACAAACTAACAAATATTGTCTTCTTTTGGAAGATGTCAGTTAAAACTTCATTCCATCTTTTCTTCTATTGTCAAAAAATGTATCCGATTATAAAAATGGTTGATAATCTCATCAAACAAAATTATGAAAAAAACTTATACTCACAGACTGGCTCGTTGGAGGAAAGGGCAAATACAAAGTGAAGGCACCACTCTCTAAAATTATTGGGCTAATCTATACCTGCAAATCGAACGATATCACCATTCCAGTTGGACTGCAGGAAATTATTGAGCGTTTCATAAGCTTTTCAGAGTAATATATTTATTTTAATATCATTTTTTTATCGTTTTTAACAATTTAAGGAAATCCAAATTTATCTCATTTTATCTTGAACTGTAACACTGTTAAAACAAATTTTTATATGTTTTAGTGAATGGATAGATTCTATTTTTTTACCTAGTTCTAAATTTTGTTTATTATTTTGAATGTTTTTATTTCAGTTAATTTTTTTTTACTATGTAGTCCGATGGTTATATTTATCTAATAAATTCAATTAATCAGGAAAACTCCGTCTCAATCCAAGGGCAAAAAAATGTTGAAATGTTGTTTACCTGTCTATTTTTTTTTATGTTTACCCTCGCTAACGAAATTGAACTAGGGATACATTTCTGCACCTGTTTGTTTGTTCGTCACAAGGATTACAGCAAAAATTAAAAATCGATTTTGATCAAACTTTGTTCAAAGATTCCTTATAGTAAGAAGCCAATGAATTTTTGAAAAACAAGGTATCGATACCACAAAACGTAAAAATGCATAATCAACCGTAACTTCAGAATAAATTGAGATAAACAACTCAAATTGATTTAAGGGGGAGGTTTTGCTCACTAACAAGTGTCCATTCTACGTCTTAAAGTTTCATTTCATAGTAAAACTTATACATCAGATAATTATGAAATTTTAAGATAGAAGACATCAATTAATAAATTAAAATAATCAGGAAATTTATAGAAGACCCCATATAGTTGTGAGCAATTCTGTCTAGGATGGTAGTCGTATATTTATGATTGAATAGATATCTTAAATTTTTCTAATTTTATAACTAGCATAATCAATATTCACAAATGTACCAATGCAAAAAAATTATAAAATCGAATAAGTTGATTTCAGGTTTTATTATTCAAAGTTTATAAACACATACATGAAGATGTACCTTTTCTATTCAATAATTATGCTATATATGTATTTTTGAGTTAATTTATTTATATATGATACCAAAATACCGATTAATCTCATGGTTACAACTTTCTACTATTTCTTCATAATGAAGAAAAAAATTAGTTATTTTAAAGTAAACTCATATAGTTATATTATTAATCAAGTGTATTATTGAATATATTTTAAAGGCATTATTGATACCTCAAATTCAAAATAAAATAATAAAAATTGTAATTGTTTATGTGTAAATAATTTTTTAGTTTGTTCTTTCCAATTTTATTAAAATTTCATGGTAAGATAGGTATTTAGTCCAAAAATGGATTAAAAACTCAATATGTCCTCTTTATCTCTCACAATAGATAAAATATTTACTCTAATGCGCCGTTTATTTTATATTATTTATCTACAGCATCTAAAACTGAACCAACAAAGGTGAATGGATGCTATATTTTTGCCCCTGGTTGTTCGATTGTCTGTTCTTCACCAAGAGTAAAGTAACAGCTAGAAATAGTTTTAGATCTGACTTGGTACGAAGATTATATACGGTCATAGTAAGATACCATTCAATTTTGAGAGGTCAAGTTCAGGGTAACACAAAGTGTTAAAAATATATCAGTATATATTGAGGTACAGAGCTCAAACGACTCTTTATTATGTAGGTTTAATAAAGGTGCTTGATATAGAAAAAAGTCTAAGGTCAAAATTAAATGGTCAAAGTCACATAAATTGTTAAAAACCAATAATCAACCGTCAATTTGAGATACAGAGCTAAAATCATCTCTTGAATAAAGAAAGAGTGCTCACTTAGCTTCCTGATATTATCCCTACCATTTCGTGTAGGAAAATTGACTATAAGTGGAGGTTTGCACTCTACCGAGTTCCCATTCAAATAATATATGTTTTCAAATAGTATTCATCCAACCACCTATTCTGTGTCTAAAGATGACAGAAGATTAAATGATTGGAAACTTTAGATACTGGATCCACTTTTAGTTAATGGCAGCCCAAAGGGTTTCCATATTTGAATGAAGTGTGGTATAATTCCTTGCCTCAATTACTTTCACAGTTGTTGTCCGGATATTTTTTGGAGATTTTCTGACCAATTTCCTCATGGTTAGCTTTTTTTATTGTGCTTTAGGTTACATTCGGATCTTTGGCATGGCTCATTATCCTGATGTGGGATCATTATTGATCTTGGTTTCCCGAATACTAATAAAGTTAGAGCTTTACATTACCACTTCCTTGATCCATCTCAGTTACTAATATAGCTTTTTTGGCATGTTGTAGTTACTGAACAAAGCAGACTTACACTCCAACAATCATCGAAATATCTATTGGATATATATACATGGCAAAAAGATCATTTATTTTTAGGTGTTTCTTTAATCTTTTTCCTCCTATCTCTTTTATTGTCAGATTTTTATACAACTTTAAAAAACGAAACTATATTGTTACTAAATAAGGGATATAAAACGGATTTACCAGATATTTTACTATTTTTGATAGTAAACATGAATTATTTAACCAGACATTTTTCCGACCTCACCCTGTAGCAACAATTTTATTATCAATTTACTTTTTAAAGTAAAATAATGATGTTTTTTATCGACAAATGCTTAAACCAAATATATAAATAAGGATGCATTAAAACTTATGTCTTTCTAGGTTTAAAAGTAATTTATGGTGCATATTATCGATTGGATTAAACTTGATATTATCTAGAAAAGTTGACTATATAGCTTATTTGATCTTCATTTTTTAGACAGAAAAAAACGTACTTTTTAGTTTTCTAATTAAAAATAATTTCCTAAGCATATAAAAAAATATTTAATGGTATGGCATTATTTGAACAAAAATCAAGAGAAAGATATATGTCAAATTTAGTTTCTTTCATCATGTAAGAGTTGTATAAAATATGACCTTAAAGAGTGTGAGATTGTTATACAGTTGACAAATCTAAAGAGTTTTATTTCAAAAGGTGGTATGAAAATTCTTTAATTCCTGAAGAGAGAACATATATATATACAGTAACTATAAGTGCATGTGCTCATGAAAAACGAAAAGTAACTGGAGTTATAAGTAGTTATGGGATGATTAAAAAAAGCAAAAGAAAAACTGATGCCAATTCGAATACAACTCTTCTTCTAAAAATTCCTAATGCAGATTCCAAACAGATTTCGATTCTTTAATTTATTATATAATAGCTAAACAAGTACCGTTTTGCTATCAGAGGCGTCCACAACATTATATATATATATTTTTTTTTTTTTTGGGGGAAGGAGGCTTGGTTTTTGTAGTTTTTCTGAAGAAAAAATCAAATTACATTTCAAATTTGAAGTTATTGGATAAAATATTTTAAATTTCCTTCTAAAAATTATAAATTTTGTTAATTTGAGAAGGGGGTTATTTTTTTCATAACTTAAAAAGTAATAAATAGTTAAATTCCTATAATAAATGAGAATGGGAATTGCAAATTAAACATTATTTTCTCAATACCATTTAAAATTAAATAAAATACCCGATTCTACAATTCCAATGAATTGTCCTACCACTAGTATAAAAGTAAGTCCTTTGTGGACTCTGAATAGAATCGATGCTTAATATCTTATTAATGCAAGCATATTTCCGTGCTAGATACTGAGTGGGACTTCAGTTTATTTATTTTATTTTATAGCTACTCACAGAGAGTCATGTGTAAAACTTCATGACACCAAAGCTCCTTTCCTTTTCAAAGTTAATCAAATAGTCACAAATATTATCAACTCATCATTTATTTATGTGTAGAGACGAATTTTATTTAAACTTTTTAAAATAAAATTTATATTTTTTTATGGCATTATATCAAGATATTATTTCATAAAAATAAAAATGTACGTTGTCTACAACGTCTTATTTTGCAAAAATACACACCAAAAATATATTTTAGGATAATATAGTAGACACTTGGTATCAAAAAACGAGATTTGAGTTGTAAAAATGAAGAGAAACGTCAAAATTAATGCTTGTTATACGCGATACCAAAAGAGAATATTTATTTATTGGCTGCATGCTTGAAACTAAAATACTCAAACAACAACGCAAGTTACTGAAAAATTGTAAGGATAATGTTGCAAAATATATTATTCATCTATAATTCTTAATGAAATAAAAATCCTTTAACTGAATTCAAATCGATAATTTTAACTAAACAATATCAAAGTTTTCAATTTTTCCGACATTTTACAGATTTTCAAATCAAGGTATTTCCATGATGGTCAATTTTTTAGGATCTTTCATAGCCATTTTTCTTGCGTAAAGGAATAAAATTCAAGAAAAAAAAATATCCAGCAGTACCAAATTCCCAACTTTTTCATTACGTACACCCTAAATTATGGGGCAAAAATGTTTTCATTGTATTTTATACAAATAAACTAATTTCCATTAAGGTCTTTAGTTTATATTGGTGCAATATATGAAACTCTTTTAATACCCTCAATTTCTAATTTAAAAAAAGGTATTTTTTCAAAAATTATTTTGAAGCTAAAAAATTATTTTGATCACAATTAGCTTCACAAAAAAATGATAAAAAATTATATTGATGCTGAAGGATTATGCATCTTGAAAAAATCTTAATTCAGTACATGTTTTCTAAATTGAGCAATTAAAACTGGATTTATTCCAGAAAATAAAACATCTATAAGGCCTTTGCCAAATTGCCAATAACTAATTGTTTAATGAGCTAATTATGTCCAATTTTTGAATAGATATAATTTTTCATCTTTTTGTAACAAATACATATCCGAATAAGACTTCTCAACAAAAAGTTATTTCGTGTTTTACAATTTTTTTTAAATTACCAGATATTATAATACCAAATTTTGGTTAATTTGGTGTATGGACACAATGGGGGACGTCATCTAGCTAATACGATTTTTAAAACTTTGTTAAACAAAACTTTAAATGTGTGATATAATTATGAAACATAAAAACACTTTTTTTGCAATATAAAACTTGTTTTATTGCCTTTTGGTAAAGAAGAAGTTTTGTTTTTGTCCCCTGTATATACATGATTCGCGGAAAGTCATGTTAAATTAACTGTATATAATATATTTATGTGTAAGAATGCAAGATATTATGTTTAAACTTTATTTGAGTTAAAACTAGATCAAAACAAAAAGGTTTGAATAAAATAACAGTTTTGTTAACCCCAACGGAAGCCAAGAGAGAGGCTATAATCAAGCAGTACCCCAAATGGTAAATTTAGACAAGCCATGTTGAGGAATCTGAAGAGCCTGGAAGTCAACCCCATACTCATCAAGAGAACCACTGAGAGGTACGAAGAGATTTAATCTATCAAGGACAGACCCAGATCAGGCAGACCAAGGTCAAAAAGAACCCCCAGAGTCCTATGTCTATAATTATATATAAATAGTACTTTAATAATAATATAACAATTCTTTCTGCAGACTCTATATAGCACTCGATATATTGTAGCTTATAGGGTTTGTATTCAAATCATTAGAGTGAGTTGAAATACAGAAATGACTAAAGTTCAAAAACTATATTTGATTTATAAACTTAATTTCTCGTTGGTATTGTCAATTTATAATTTTTCATTACTTTATCTGCAATTTGTAGCTTCTACAAAGAGTTCGCTATAATAATTGGTAGATATAAATTCACAATAATTTGTTTAAATATACAAATGTAATCCATACTGAATTTCGAAAAAAAATAATTCAAGTTTACTTTAGCAGTAAAGAATTGATATGTTAAACGTGCTATAATATATTTTATCACATTTATCTAAATAGTTTATATACATAGGAACACTTTATGAGTAGCAGTTTATGATGTGATAACCAAATTATTAAATTTTCATGTAAATGGGAAATATTTAAAACAATAATTAGGATTATGAAAAAGGATTAGTTTTGTTTTCTTAATCTAAAATAAAACATTCAGAAAAAAGATTTAACAATTTAACCGAATATTTGCAATAAGAAAAAAAATATGATTATATATAGGTATTTTTCCATAACAAAGAAGAAATGAAAATAAACATATTAACATATCATTTAGTGTCCCCACATATGATCAACAACTAATTTATAGTTTTGTTTGAAATTTTAAGAACAATCATGTTTTTCTCTAAAACTATCACAAGACTACAAATGCAGTAAAAATGAACTATAAAAACAGTATTTTGATTTTTCCAATAGTCAAAAAGGACGAAAGTAAGAAAAAAAAATTGAGTTTCTATTAGCATTTTAATTTTTGTCTATCAGCAATTTTTTTGAAATGTTTTAACCTACGGATTAATATTTTTCGTGTTAATTTAAACTTGTGTAAAAATATATATAGGAGAGTATACATTTTTTTAAATCAAAATGTGTATGATGGTAATCTGCACAACATATGTTCTTTGAACATATTAGACTACCCTAATATTATAATTTCTTGCACAATATCCCCGAAAAAGTGCATTTAACATAAAGATTAGTTCAAAATACATTTTATTCTTAATATAATTAGAATAATTTTACACCTCTATGGGGCAATATACACAATTAAACTGTGGAAACACAACGTCCTCCAATATAAAATATACAAAGAATGTACTTATAATTCTTTATACTGCTTAGAATGAACAGGCCGATGAGGACTCAATTATTTTACATATTGTACATATAAAGGCACAATATAAATATATTCAGTCCTTAAAAGGGCTGAAACTTCCAAATGATACAGTAATCATACAGTAAAAATATCATTTCTCAGCAGGAGTTAAAAATAAATTTAGATAATTTCACTTCACTTGCTTATATTTTTCTCCTCTTTACAATATTTTAATAGTTAATTATGATTATCCTCACACTTTCTTTACGTCTACCACTACAATTTAAGCTAACTGCTCCTATAACCTACTTTACGAAGTAAAAGTGTTAGTATGGTGTATTAAATAAATTTTTAGTTTTAGTAAAATTGATTCCTTTTATCTAGATGACGCTATAAAATTTTGAAACGTTTATCAAGATAAAAAATAAATAACATACTAGAGGGGATGAGATCGATCCAAATCCCATATTCAAGGTCGGTCAAAATCTATGAAGTTCCCATTTTGAGTTTATTTCCCCATACATAGGTAATCATTTAGATTAATCTTAATATGGTAAGTTAAAAGGGTTGTTTGGAATTAAGAAACTACAAAGTTCTGCAGACTTCTTGAATATACTCGTAATTTATACAGGCTTAAGTTTTCATGGTAAATGTTTTGAGGTTGTCCAAGCTGTTGTTGCTCTCCTTGTAGGTCTTTGTAAGCATAATCAATCTTTTTGTAGGGTGTTTTTTAATATTTCAATATATTTAATTTGATGATAAGTAATTTCTAAAGGTTTTAATTATAATTTTTGTTTGCAATATACGTTTTTATTTATGATAGTAAACTGTATTTAAAATAAGTCTACTATATTATGTAGCTCATTAAACAATTAAGACTGGTCAATTTCAATCCATTATTTTAAGAAATATTGAGCTCCCATTAATCTTAATATGGCATTTTGGAAAAAATACAAATGACAAAGAATTTTAAAATTTTTTTTATCGGTTATTGCGCAAAAACCTTGAGGTCTTGAAAATTTACGATTTTTACCTAATATTTATCTTGTTCTTTAATTATCTTTGAAACACTGTATGTTATACTACAATGCGTCTTATCATCATTTTTCAATATTTTCTATTGTTTTTTTCTCATTAATATCATAGTAAGTAATCAATTTTTTTGTTCATATTGGTAGGTTTTTGTAGTTATGTATGCTTTTTAAATAACAAATACAAACCTTAAATGAAGGATCAATGTCCTTAAAATAGGATTATATAATTTTAATCATAAACATTCAGCAATATTCTTGTTTGATTCAAATAATTTAGTAGCTAATGCTCGGTGATGGTCAAAAAATTTCCAGACATTCTTATATCGTTTTTAATCAAAGTTAATATTTTCAGAAAATAAAAATTATAAAGTTAGTAGACTCATGTACATTAATTATGGAATAACATAATTAATGACTAAATCCGTAAATATTCCAATCTTCATATACGCTAAGCATTCTTTATTTATTTGTTATTTTTTTCGAATTTTTTAGTGGTTATATTAACCAAAATACATATTTTAGACCCCATGAGAGCTCAACATTTCTTCAAAACTTAGAGTATAGTGTCCGTTGAGTGTAAAAAAAAACCTATTATTATTTCTATTCTTGTTGTTTCGTCTGCAGGAAATATTAATTACGATCGCACATTCTTATGGTACTTCTTAATTTCCAGAGAATATTGGTTTCTCTTTTGTTGATCTTTAACCAATATGTTCTTTTGAAAGAAAAACCAAAAAGATATACTACAATAATTAATGATGCGTCAAAGATTCAGTGGGAGAAAGCAATGAATGAGATTTTTCAAATAACGATATTCTATGAAACTGAAATAATGTTCCATTATAACAATGCATATACAGATATAAGGGCAATCTTATTAGAGAGATTGAGAATTGTACTAGAGTAATAATCATATTCTTAAAACTTACATATGACTTTATGAAAAAATACTCAAGGCTTCTAATAGGACTAAATATAAATATTAAAAGACTTGGACTTGTAACGTACAAAGCATTACCAATAGATATGGATATCAGTGTAAAAACTAATCTCGAGCAGTTATATCCCGTAAAGAAGAAATTAAATTTTGAAGGAAAACATAAGGAACACGATTCTGAGTAAGTGGAAGATACTTTGGAACGTATATTCTGTAGACATACAATGTCGAATTTCAATCCAATGATTCTCTTCATAAAAGCAAGTGTCCTTCTTCTCTCTTCAACCTCTCGTGTTTAAATAATAATTTTTCTAATGTCCATTTTAGTTTTATAATGAGATCTTCTTATCAAATCTCCATACACAGATTGTACATATCTTATCTTTCATTTGATTATTAGTCTCTTAATGAGTTGCAATTTTTTTCTTATTCCTCTTTTCGTTCGAAGTAGTTAGGTTTGAAACAGGATTGCTGTTGGAATCAAGTTGGTTCATTTTTTTAATGATTGAGATCTGTTGAAACCATGGAAACCGCATGCTCTTTAGAGAATCTTTTTTAAGCTTAATTGAATCTTGAATAGTTGTAAATGGCTTTAGCCCATCAACATTTGAGGTGACATTCCCATCAACACCTTCTGATTCCTCTTTATCCCAAACATTTGAAATTTAGGTTAATGCATCGTTTATAACTGAATTTTCTTCGCTTATTTAGTCCACAACAATTCTATATTATTATGAATAATATATCTTTCCTTATCAACTAACTGTAACAGCAAAGTAAAATTATCAGCTTTTTCCTCACAGTCTTTCGTGAACAAGTTTTTATCTCCTTCTGTGGTATGTCAAAGACGTTTACAGTAGTTCAACGCTGTGAGTTTTAATGCTGTGCATTTTAATTGAGTTGAATTTCTATACCTCTGTTGCAAATTAAAGCAAGATTGCCCGGATGTATTTGGTTTTAACTTAACAGACTTCTATTATCAATTCTTTGAGAAAACATAAATAAGTTTTTCCATCCTTTAAAGGCATTAAATTTGAGATGACTGTGCTACATGACATAAAATGTTGACCATTTTCATTATTTACATAAGCTTTCTTTGGGTTTGTGTTTACAACACTAATATAAGACATTACTTTCAATTTATTTGCGGTTACCTCATTCGCAACAGGGATTCAATCTTAGGAATCAAGGGTAACCATGTTCTTGTCTTTATCCTCAGGAAGGATAATATCTGCTTCAAGAAGTTATTTTTATCCATAACAAGGTTATCCAAAGAGAATCTCGCAAGGATTATCCCTTTATAATCACAAAATGTCACTATTATATATAAACATATAATATTGACAAAGATGAAGAGAAAAAAAAAAGAGTAATAATGCAGAGGATTATCGCACGAGGTGATGCACCAGAGTTAAATAGAATAGGAAGATGGAATGAAATAAAATCCTTAATCATTCCAAAACGGATTTTCGACGTGAAAGCCGATGATCTGTACCAGAACTGCAGCTTTAAATAACTTGGTTTCGGTCTTCAGCGCACTAAGATATATTATTAATTGTGTGGTTAATTTTACGAAAAACTCCTATTTAATTATGAAGTTGTATTTCTTCACTTTTAGACAAAATAGGATTTAAGAGATCCTAAGTTTCCACAGAAAAAGTCCATTTTACGACATTTTTTTCTACTAACATGACATTTCACCCGATTCAATAAAAGATCTAGCAATAGTTATAATATTTTTTTTATTAAAAACTTTGTTGTTAACATATTACATGGTTTTTTTCTTTTATTTATATATTTCAAAGTGAAAAAAAAAATACCAAATTGAAAAATATACAAGTAATTAGTAAAAAAGACTCGTCTAACAATAACTTAAAATTGGATTTGGGTTGACTACAAATTGTAAGAGCATTTAAAAATTTATCCTAATAAAATAAAGTTAAAACAAAATAACAAGTAGAACTATAAAACTAGAACTAACTGAAAGGAATTCATTAAAGGGGAAAAAATGTTTATTCTAGTTTATGTAGGACATTGGAATAAATATATATGCCGATGTTTTAAAATGCGTATTTCGATAAAAATATATAGATATTACAAAATTGGAGCATTATATATAAACAAATGCAGGTAGTACTAGCAATTAAATAAATATTTTAGATCAGAACATGGTCTATAATAAATATTTTAAATGAAAACATAGTCTTGAATAAAAAAATTTGACCTTTAATGTCAATAAAGAGTATTATTTAATTACAATGTTGAAAAAATCTGCCTATACGCACAATTCAAAAATTGTTTATTAGTTACTTTGAAAATTGAGTTTTTGATTTGGGAGGATAATTGTAATTTTTTTTTTTAAATGAAATCCTTATCTAAAATATTCATGTCATTGTTAAAATTATACTTTTATGTTTTTTTTGAGATTTAAAAAATATAACAGCTTCATCCAAAAATCAAAAGATATGTTAATTGCTGATTCGTTATCCTATCTTCAAATATTTTATGATAGATGCATGGAGAATTTCATACTTACGACTACATTATTATTTTTACTTAAATCAAAAAAATATATATAATTTACATCAGTTAGCATTATTTACTGTGCTCTCAGTAACTTGTTGTCATATATTCATACAGAAACAAAAACCAATTTTTCTTTATCAATATAGATAATAGACATTAAGGTATCAAGATTATTTTTTAAAGTAGGGAAGACTAATAAAGGTTGGAACATTCCTATTTTTTTGATTTTAATATATATAGCCAATAAATTTACATATCCTTATATAATATTAAACATACTTTTTTCAGAAAAAAATACACTTTTCTTTCAGTTATAAAACAAAACTTGCTTTTAAGTGGTCAAACATTTAAAAACAAATGTTTTTGTAATCATATAAATAGTTTTTCAGTCTTATAGCAGTTAAAAATGTTAAATATTTTGCTTTCAGTTATTATAATTTACCAAGATTTAAAAAGTTATAAGCTTATAATTAATTATCCTATATAGGTAATATATAAACCGTTTTGTTTGAAATCTTGCTTTAAGTTTTAAGGTTATTTCTCTTTTTGTAGGAATTACTCAACCTAATACCAAAAAATTCGACAAGTGATTTTTATAAGATTTTAGGTAATGAGTCTAATTCCTTGTCCAAATTTTTTTTGAAAGCTTTTAAGTAGTCATTAAAGATGCCTATAGATTGACGTTGTTATTATGGAACATAATTACGGTCTTACACTTTTCTGTGTAATCTTTAACCCTTAGGAATTCGAAGGAATGCTTACACGGTGGTTACAATTCCCTCATTTTTATAGATATTCTTGGGGCTTTTATAATGCATAACTTATTTGACTTCAAAAATACCCAAACTGAATCGACGAAACCAAATTTTTGGATAATTTATAGCCATTGTATAAGAAACATATACATTGTTAACAATTTTTGACTGTTAAGCTTGCATTTGTATCTTTAAGGTGTATTTAAAAATTATACAAAATAGTGTATTTTCTCTTTATTAATGTCCATCTTTGATATAATTCCCTATAATAATTATTTGCATAATATGATAATGTTTCAGAATTTCTTTTAGTAATATGTCTTATTTTTCTCCAGGGTAATTCCAGATTTTATAGGTCTGGACGATGGAATGTACGGCTCCATAATAAACCAGAGAAAACCCCTTCACTGATCAACAATACTGTTGTTCATTATTTTGAAGAGCTCCATCGTTGCAGATAATGTAAAAGTTTAGGAGTTTGTACTAAATTTATATTTAGCAATGCAAACTTTACCAAAGCTTGGGCCTATTTAAAAATATTAATTAAAATTTTTTATTATGGAAAGCGTATTTCTGACGTATATCAACGATGGATTACTCTTAAGTAATCTAAAAAAGAATAAGGATACAAGATTTGTTAGTAACCTTGGTCCAATAACCCTTCAAAATACGCTCTACAAATTTTTTTGATTTGTAATTACTGAACGACTAAAAGATACATTACCTGACATATTACATGCCTCTCAACGGGGTTTTCTTACAGGGAAAATAGTTGAAAATATTTTTGATAATCTTCAACCAAACCAAAAAGTTGATGGTTACATCCAATCCTTTTTAGATGTCGAGAAAAACAGGATCATTTCTTGCAAATATATGCCCCAAAGGTCATTGGATTATTGGAAATTTTGGATTTTAGAGGTTTTTGGAGGGGACGTCAGGTAGAATGGATTTAGTGTTTCTAAGAAAAAGATTTAAAGAACATCTCAGTCCCTTTCGATGTTTGAGGAAAGGATCATGTTAATGATGGTCTACACCCCATCATGCAGTATCTTATAAGTCGCAAATTTTGGAGTTCCCTTCTTTGTGATGCTCAATGGACTCTATAAGAGTTCGAGTTATCTCTTGGTCAAAATATACCTCTGAGAGGCTCAATCAACATAACATATTCCTGAGTCTTTGCAAAAAACTACACATGTTAACACTGTAGGGGATGCTTGAAAATGTAACAGACTTTTGGCTAAGATGCAGCGTAAGAAAATCGTTTTTGACATGAACATGAACCCCGATAAACTACAACTGCGGTGCTCACCAATGTTTTGTATACAAGTGGAAGTACCCTTTATTTGCTCAAAGTTATTATGGGTAGACTAATAGACCAAAGGACAATCAATTTTTACTTTAATAGTATAAATATCTTCTATCCGTTTCTTTTATTTTTATTATGATGTACTGAGCTTTGGCTATACACACTCATTCCTTTATTGTTATTGTTGCCCTAGATCAAGTAGTCACAAAGTTCTAATATACTAAGCACACATTAAAGATGAGATGTCGATAGTGAGACATCTTTGTATTTTAAATATAGATAATTAAATTAAGCTTATATTAAGAAATAGTTGAATAGGGGATAATAGTTGTAAACACAGGGAAATCGCAGGACGCCCAGAGAAAAACCCTAATTTGCAGTTATTGTATATAAATACAATCCTAAGCCCAAGAATGAAAAATTGTTAGAACATTGTGGTATGTACATAAATACTAATTAACTTCCAACACATACTATCTACTTACATGATATATTTACATTACTTCATCACTATATTTACTCTCTGTGACAAGGAAGTGGTAGAGTTACCTATATTAAAACTAGTATCATAAATAAAACACGATTTTACAAACACTTGGTAATACATATTTAATGTTTCTCAAGATGCTTCTACTAACAAATAAACGTTTCAAATTAGTTGTGCCGTGATAAATGAGTTTATTGAACTTTGATCATTCAAAAATAAAGTTATGCTTCATAATTCGTTGGAACAAAAACCATTTTAAGTTGTTTCTGTCATTTATGTAAAATAATTCTCTAATAATAATTCAAGCAAAATGATTACAAAACTCAAAATATGGATTACCTTTTTGTTATTACCCTTAAATTTTTAAATTTAGTATTTATTAGGGTTATACATATATTAAAATAATTATAGGTTTTCTTTACTTGATTTATTTATATAAATTAATTTATGTGAACTTGTAAGTATATTTTACCATTATTCAAATTCTTTAATGAGTCTTATTTTTTCTGATGTGTATTTCACATGTGATGTGTTCTTTTGGCATAGTGCATTTACCTACAAGTATATCACTGTAACATTAATCCCTTTGATAATCTCTTGTTAATATATAGAATACACATGGAGTTATTTATTATCTAAATGTACTTCAATATTGAATATGTACGATAAATCAGTTATGAAATTTATATATACTCATCCAAAATATACTGACCAGAAATCAATTTATATATATGTATATATTGGTAGATACAAAGTTTAGCTTTGAAAACAAAGCGTTAAATTTCTATATACCATTTGTAAATTCATTCAAGTCTATTTTTCACAGAGAAAAGTAACATAAAATTGATATATCAAAAGCATTGTAATAGTAAAACTCGCAAAAAAAAAAGTTTTTTGTGACTTGCATCATTGATATTTGAAAATTGTTGGAAAGGATTAGGGAAAATTATCAACAAAAATAAGCTAAATATTTAAGTTTTTAGATCCTTAAAATTGACATGTGTACTTAGTACTTAGCATGGAGGGTATCATCTCGATTCACAAGCTTACTACACAATTTTAAAGACTTAAAATACTGCGTTCTGGTTCAGTACAAGTTAATGGAACAGTTATAAATACCTTTTTTAAATGTATCACACATCCTAGCAATTTAAAAAAATAGGTATATATTTATTAGGGTTTGTTATTTATTTGAAATATTCTACAAATAACTTTTGTTTTCTTCTAAGATATTTTGACTTTACCTATATTGAATTCATGTTTTCTTTTTACATGTTCAAGAAGTCTAATTGTATTTTAGTATTTGCCCTGCCTTGTTTTTCTATTTTGGTTAAAATTATCCTAAACTTTACACACATCCACAAAGTCCAATATTTCTTTTTGAACTGATTGTCAATAGGATGAAAAATAATAAAAGCAAGATGTTCATTAGATTATCTTCAACTTGTACATACATATTAGTTATTATATATTAGGTTAACTACAACACAACAGTCGATAATTTTCCGGGAATTGCCAAAAAATTATTTTAAATCAATATAATAAGTTTCTCAAAATTAAAAAGAATCAACACTTTTACTTCAACTTCCACAAATTACCTATCAATCTGAACTGTACTATTTATTTTACTTGTTCATTTATTTATCAGCCAGCAAATTACAATTTTCTAGTACTATATGAATGTAACACAAAATAAAGTTTTATTTAGTTTCAAAAACATAATAATGCTTATGATGTTATTTTATTTTTTAATATTTGTACTATAATTTCAGAGGAAATCTATTTCTTAAATAATTGATAAAAGTAATATAATTTTTTTTATTCTTATTCAAAAAATGCAAAGCTAATTCTCTACGATTTTTAGCTTTCACAGTAATACAACATTGAAATTTTATTGTATTTATAAAAATATTTTAATGTTAGGAAAATTATATATAGTCAAGTCAATGTCAATTGTTTCACCTTTTCTTCAAAACATAAAACATTTTGATTAAAACCTAAAAGCTTAAAGTATGAGTTTAGCCAATAACGTAACATGTCAATTAATTTACTCGAGTCTTGTATTTCAAATTTTAAAATATAAATTCACCATATATCATTAGTCAGCTGTGTATTTTTCAACTTATCTTACACGATATTACCAAAAAAGAAACACTATTTATACTTGAGGGAATTTTTTGTATTATAAGTTCACTTCAGCTGTTGTTGGGGATTTTTTCTATACTTATATGAAGAACAACTAAGGATACTAATAGGAACCAACACTTTTTTAGAAGAGCACACACTCAAGAAGGAGTAATAATTTATTCCTAACAAGTTGATATTGTTTAAGCTGGAACTATATTTTGTAAAAAAGTATGATTTTTATTTTGTACGTCCTTATTTTTAGGAAACTTATGGAAATATACATTTGTTTTAGGTTTCATGAATCGTCCAGCTTGAACAACATAAGAAATACAAACCTTTTTAATATTGGCCACCACCCTAATTTCTTATAATTCTCCAAAAATAGGGAACTGTTATTAAATCAAAAAGACAAACTCATTCTATGTCTTTTTTATCTTAAGAAACACAATCACAAAATGTCACACTCACATACTTTTTTTAAAAATGTATTCTACTTTCTTAACTTAGAAAATGGAATACCTTTTAAACTGTCTCTAAAATTTCGTAAACAGTAATTTAATTCCTACAATAACAATATAAGTTTATAATTCACAATGGTTACACTATTTTCAAGAGCTAAATTATTTAAACAACTAATTTCAAAATGAAAAAATAAGGGAAATGATGAAAAATTAATCTTGATCAACATCAAGAATCACAAACAACATTTATATCTAAAATTTAAAGTGTAGACCTTATACTGTAAGAGATATTGACATTATCCTAGAGGCTATAACTTTGAATTGAACAACAATCTCGAATCTAGCTAGACTTTTGAGTAATTCGGCATCTCAGTACAACATTGATACATTTTTTTATTATAATAAAGTGATATAATGTAATTTACTTAGAACGAGCAATAAGCAAAACCTTATTAATAATGTTGGATTAAGATTGAAAATTTAATACTGATATGTTTTGGAACTATAATTAACCTTTGTCTGTATTGGGATAACCTTATAAATAGTAAAAGGTTAGTTCGAGGTGAGGTCAATACAGTTTCCAGGCTACCAAAAACTCCCTAATGCCATCTACAGATGCTGCATGGCCAAGGCGTATGAGAAGAAAATATTTTGTTACTCATTGGGTTTCAGAGTATGGGGCCTCAGCTCACACTGCAAATGAAGTGCTCAAAGTTATCTAAACAACTTTGAGCACATTTTGGACACTTTCTTAACTTGATTTTAACTCCCTTGGGATGTTGGCAACATGTTGTTAGCATTTTCTTAACATAGCTAATAAACTTTGGTTAAACGTTAACCAAAAATTAAGTGAATTTTATTTGGTGATACATGGTTGACATGGACTCAAAATTTATATTATGAATCTTAACTGCAGTAGATTTTGTCATCAACAAAATATAACCATTGATTATATAGATGAAACATTATAATATCCTTTTCGATAAAAACTTCGCTGAAATATCAATTACATTTAACGCAACATTTTGTACACAAAATGTACTCATTAATTTTGGTAAAATTGCATGTCATCAATAGAATAAAAGGTCTTATTACACTAATTCGAATTTTGAAAAAAAAGAATATTTCTTCAGGCAAAAAAAAAAAAAAAAAAAAAAGAAGACACTATCAGACAGCGGTGTGTCTCTACAAAATTGTAAGTGCCGACATTATTTTAAATATAAATGGTATTTTTGTTTTTTGGTACCGCCTTTTAAGCCCAAATATTTTTATTTTTTTCTTAATTGTTACTACTCAATTCTCATTTTGGGGTACTAAAGTTTTGTGTGTAGCCAAAGCTATGCACGTCATTATAAAAAAAAAAAAAAAAAACGGATAGAATATATTTATATTATTAAAGTAAAGTCTGATTGTCCTTTTGTCTGTTAATGTACTTGTATACAAAACATTAGTGAACACTGCTTTTTAATAACTAGCAATACACTCCCAAAAAAACGCTAAAAAAGGAAAGAGCATTTCTGGAGGTACATTATTTCTTAAGTTGTAGTTTATTATCAAAAGTCTGTTACATTTTCCAAAATCCCCTACGGTGTTAACATGTGGAGTGTTTTGCAAAGACTCAGAAATCTGTTATTTTGAGCCTCTCAGAGGTATATTTTGACCAAAAGATAACTCAAACTTCTAAGAGTCCATTGAACATCACAAACAAGCGAACTCCAAAATTTGCGACTTATAAGATACTGCATGATTGGGTGTAGATCATCATTAACATGATCCTTTCCTTAGACCTCGAAAGGGACTGAGATGTTCTACAAATCTTTTTCTTAGAAACACTAAATCCATTCCGCCTGACGTGCCCTCCAAAAATCTCTAAAATCCGAAATCCCCCAATATTCCAAGGGCCTTTGGGGCATATATTTGCCAGAAATGATCCTCTTTTTCTCGACATCTAAAAAGGATTGGATGTAACCATCAACTTTTTGGTTTGGTTGAAGATTATCAAAAATATTTTCAATTATCTTCCCTGTTAGAAAACCCCATTGAGAGGCTATAATATGTCAGGTAGTGTCTCTTTTAGTCGTTCAGTAATGACGTATGAGAAAATTTTGTAGAGATTATTTCGAAGGGTTATTGGGCCAAGGTTATTCACAAATCTTGTATCCTTATTCTTTTTTGGAATAATTAAGAGTAATCCATCGTTAATATACATCAGAAATACGATTTCCATAATAATAAATTAAAATAACTCTTTTAAAATAGGCGCAAGCTTTGATGAATTTGCATTACTAAGTATAAATTTAGTGCAAGCTCCTAAACTTTTGCATTCTCTGCAACGATGGAGTTCTTCAAAATAATCAGCAATTGTATTGTTGATCATTGAAGGGTTTTTCTCTGCTTTATTATCGGAGCCGTACATTCCATCGTCCAGACCTTTATAATCTCCTTTTCTTCTCTCCTTTTCGAAAATCGAGTATCTATATCCCATGAACGACTCAGATTTTATGTGCTAAAATTTGGCACAGTTAATTCACTCATGTTTTTGAGGCCAAAAATAATAAAAATATGAGAGGGTTGGGTCACATTCCAATGTTGATTTGACATAGAATGACCCTAGAGAAAGATAAGACATATTACTCTAAGAAATTCTGAAACAATTTCATATTATGTTAATAATTATTATAGGGAATTATATCAAAGATGGACATTTATAAAGAGAAAATACACTATTTTGTATAGTTTTTAAAGACACAAATGCAAGCTTAACAGTCAAAAATTGTTAACAATGTATATGTTTCTTATACAATGCTATACATTTTCATCTTAAATGATTAGTTAAAAGCTTTCAAAAAAATTTCAGGAAAGAAATTATACTCACTACCTAACATCTTAAAAAAATCATTTGACCAATTTTTTGTTATTAGGTTCAATAATACCTATAAAAAGATAAATAATTAAATAACCTTAAAACTTAAAGCAGGATTTCAAACAGAAGGGTTTATATTTTACCTATATAGGATAATTAATTATAAGTTTATAACTTTGTTAAAAACACTTTTTTAAATCTTAATAAATTATAATAACTGATAGTAAAATAATCAATATTTTAAATGCTATAAGACTAAAAAACTATTTATATTATTACAAGAACAATTTTTTCCAAAATGTTTGACAACTTAAAATCAAGTTGTCTTCAATAACTGAAAAAAAGTTGTAATATTTTCTCAAAATTATTGATTTTGAAGGAGGGATGAGGAATTATTCTCTTGCAGAATTGCACTACAGTTTTCTGGAATTGTCTATGGGTTGATATCGCATAGTATGTTCTCGGCTAATAAAAGTTCATGGTATTGCTTCAAGCCTTCATCCGATCATAAACGTTTTGAGTTAGAATTATTTTCTTGTCCTTCTAAGAAAATTTTGAAAATCTCAAAATGGTTGTTGCTTTTGGAATGTTTTAAGACTTTTCTTAAAAGTCAACTAGCTAACTCATATAATCCGGACCTTTCCTGTGCAAAACTATGTAATTAACTATTGCATATCATTCGACATACATGTTTTTCTTATATCAATAGAAGAAGAATAAAAGATAAACGCTTGGAAAAGAATATTGAATAAATTATGAAAGGATGATATTTATGCTTACGTACATTACCTTGTGGTTCATGGAATACTTTTAGCAGAGCCAAACGACCGATGAATAAATGTATAGAAAAATTGCCTCAGAACGTAGCCCTTTTCTTAGGTTGTGGGATCTGTCTATTACAAGATACTTCTCCTCCAAAAGAGTTAATACAATTGTCGCAACACAGAAAGTGCTCACTCACCCGGAATGGTTAATTTGTTTTTTTTTTATTCTAACCTACAGGAAATAGTTGGAGGGACAAGGAATGAATTTCCTAGACCTAATAAAATTTTCTTTCATAAATATCTATGAGTATATCAGAACCTCTTTCAACAACAATGCCGTATCTGGGACTGATGGTATTAGAAGTGAAATTTATAGCATGAGTTTATAAGAAATTGTTCCCTATTTACTTAGTTTTGGTAACATAATGCAGAAGAGGGTCCAAATACCTGCAGGTCTCATGCATGGTAGGATTTCTCTTATTTCAAAGAACGGAACTGGAATTTTGCTTATCCATGGGCGTCCCTTAACCATCCTCAGTGAATCTTACAGAATATTGGCTGGAATTCTGGCAAAGCAAATGGAGCCTTTCCTCAACAAAAGACTGGAAGTTGAGCAAAAAAAGGTTTTTTTTTTTTAAACCGACAGATCTCCGATGTGTCTTGAAATATTCAAAATGCTCATGACTCAACTAGGTAGAGGAATGTTCCTGCCGCCATAATTACTATTGATTTCAGTGAAGCATTTGATACTATACAACATATTTTTCTTCTACGAGGCGTAAAAAAACTGTTACCTAAACGTTTTTTTAACCCCATCCGAGCTCTATTATATAACGGATCATCAATAGATGACAGATAGATAGATAGACATAGTATCAATCTCATAACTCTTAGTAAAAGTTGTAGATATGGATGCCCTGTATCCCCATTACTATTTGCTACAGCTATGGAGATCACAAATTATTTTCTCTTTCGAAAATATAAAGGCTTTAGTGTAAACATTAGAAATGAAAAACATTTGTTAGATTTATATACGCAGATTACCTTACAATAATTATGGCAGTTAACTTTGAAAGTCATGTTATATAAATGGTCGAATGCATTTCAAATGTCTTTAAAAAATTTAGTAATATATAAGGCCTAATTTTGAACAATGAAAAAACAACCATACTGCTTATAGGTTTGTGGAAACCGACGATTTTAACCCTGGAGGGATGTTGTATTAAGGATATTGCCAACATTTTAAGAAATAAATGGACACATAAATGCTCTCAAATGGGACATCTTTAAATTCTTTTGCTAACATTTGGTGTCGCCAATGTCAAAAATTCAATCTTCAAAAGCAGGTAGATCTTTACAATACAAAATTAGTGTCCAAAATTATTTATATTGGTACTACTATTTCATCTGTGGCAGAAAAACACTTGGCTGGGCACCTTTTCAACATAGTTACATTCCATTCCAACTCTAACAAGACCACCTTCGCATGGGGGGTGGAGGTGATGGCCTAACTCTACTGGCTAACATTTTAACAAAAATATATATAAAGACAGTTATTGATATCACGAGAAACCCTAATTTGGGGTGGATATATCATTTAACTAATTCTACAATATTTAAGATTTTAATTTTGGGATCAGCTCTTTCTAATTGTACTATCGGGAATATCTCAAGTGAATGGGCAGAAGTTCAAAGAGTAATGTGGAGTAGGTCGCCTATCTACGACTCAAAAAGTACTGTAGATATTCCCTTCTTCGAAAATCTTCTAGCACCTGAAGAGTTAACAAAAATTGTATTGAGGGATGAAGTCATAACACTACATGACATAAGTCCACATAACATTTTTTACTAGAAGGGGTATTTTTCCTCGGCAAAGAAAAGCAGCCTACAATCTACCTCTCGTCCCTTAGCATTTAAAATTTAGTTTTAAGCCACTAGGATCTGTTAATACAACAACAATTTGCGACTATTATATCTTCAAACAAGGCGTACTATAAGAATGGAAAATAAGCATATTAAGGACATTACGTGGTATATATGATAGACGGAAGTTTGCCAGATTTCAACAAGAACAATCAAATATTTTCATCCCTGTAAAGATTACGGCAAATTGTTTACCGACGAGGTGCATGTTTTTGTAGAGTGCCCTACATTGTAAATCTTGAGGGAACTGATAAAGTTAAATATAAGAATGACTGATGAAGACAGCTTAAAGGCCACGGCGTTGTTTGGTTTTCCTTTCAGTTGAAACCGTTGCTCAAATGAGGGGAACGCATTAAAAGCGGCGTTAAGTAATTGCATGGCTCTCATAGCCCAAAAACTAGCTGAGGGATCAATCATTTTTGGCGTTGAATTGAGAAACATTATTTTATATGCTGCATCGAGATACACTACATTCTCATTGAAGATTCTGCAAATCCAGGATTGATTCAGGGTGGAAATATGCCGGTGATCTAATTAAGTATTTTCCTTCTGTCTCAAGAAGACACTTTAAAACCGTGAAATTTATTATCAGGCAATACAAAAAACATCGTAGTAAGCTTATGAAGTAATCACCTTTATTGGGGGATTGTGGTAACTTTTTGTAATGACTGCGTTTACACTTTTAATTGGAAATTTTGTCGCTTGGGCAACATTATTTTCTGATGTGGCACTTCTATATAATTACTTTTAAATCGTTTATGAGATACTTCCGTTTGGTGCTCCTATTTTTATTTTGTTTCTATATAATTATATGTACTGCATTTCTTCAATTTTAGTTGTTGTCTCAACCATATACTAACTTTTAAGTTAATAATATTTATCAGCTGGATTTTCGTCGTGATCAATGTGTGTTTTGTTGTAGTTTTTTATGTTATCAAGTTATATCGCTGATGAATTGTTTATATAAGAGGTCTGAAAAAGGAAATTAATTGTAAGCTATAGTGCTTGCTTATGTTGTATATTAATGCAAATTTCTTTTTGGTTTATTTGCTAATTTGTGTATACGTGCAATATGGGTGAATAAAGACTAATAAGAAAAATGCAAAAAGTAAGCTACCCTGTAATTACAAATTTTTCCTTTCTCTTTGCACAGTCTAGTCTGCAAGTGAGTATAAAAGTAGTTCGTTCTTTTGATTGTCCTGTTTTCTTTTTTTCTTTAATTTAAGGCCTTAATGTTGCAAGAGGATAACTAAAAACTTTTTTTTATAAATCACACGCCACCCCATTAAAGTTAATTTTTATAATTCAAAATCATTACTTAATTTTAATACTTATATGATGGTCTGTTAATTTATGAAAATGAGTAAATTTATTTTGTCACTACTTTTTTCTTGATGTGTTTTGGTAAATAAAAAAATCGGCCAAATATAACAACCGACCCTTCTCTCCAAGAAATAATATTCACCCCAAAATGGATTTAAAGCTATTTTAGAATTAAAAAGAAATAACTTGAGTATTTTGAGTACAAAAAATACCATAAGTGGTATTTTAGATATTTGTTATGTATATTTCGGATATTTTTGAATTGATAAAGACATTTGTAAATTTATTCTCCAGATGGCATCCAGATTAATTATGAGTAAAGATATTCAATTTGTGTACATAAAAAGGCGGTCATAAACTCTTTTTTAGTATAATATATTGAATTTCGACTAATTGAGTCCATCCTTTTCTTTTTATAGAATCTACATTTATCATTGGGAGTAAATCGTTCAATTAATAAAATTCATGAAATATACAACTTAAAAAATGATTTATTAGTTCCATTTGATTTATATTTAACTTTGAACGTCCAAGAGAAAGATATAATAAACCAATAGTTACCCTATCATCATAATCACCATCAAAGACCTTTTAAATTTTATTTAAAATGCTCTTATTCCTTTATTCAAGAAATTATTTAGTACATTTTTAAACTTCTTTTGGTTATATATGATCAATTTTCTCATCACATCAAAATTCACGAACATTTTTTCTCTATCGATGTAATATTTTCATTAGTTTGGGAAAGTCAATGACTTTTAAATTTATATTTGAAATATTTGAAAGCTGGCTGTGAAATATCTAGGTTTATTCTCATTTGAAAATAAAGTTTCTTCCTTTTAAGTATTAATTCATTTTATCAAACATTTCTTGATATTGCTAATCTTAGGAAAATTTATTTTAAATAGACGTCTCATTTTAAAAATTTTACGTTTAGATATGATTAAAGTTGAAAAAATTCAATTCATTTCGGCGAATTTTTCATTGATTGAAAAGTTTTCAACTTTTTACAAAAACTTTTTAAATTGCAATAATAACAAATGGAACAGTCACTGTAGAAACATTTAATTAAAAAAATAGTTGATTCAAATATTAAATTACTAAAAAAACGAGAGGAAATATTCAGAACACAAAACTTAAATCAAATATTACATTTCACAAGAAAATCACATTCTTATATATTTTTATTCTCTAATACTATTCGTGTAGGTTGACTTCCTACTTTTATACTATCAACACGTCACTCTTTTTGTATTTGAGTTTTAATTCATTTTTACAGAGGTTTAAAGTTTGTTTTCACATTTTTATTAAGTTAAAAAGTGTTATAAGTGCACATCCTTCCTTTTCTGAACCAGCATTGGACCTCAGGCATATTCATTCCACCAATAAATGGATCTATCCAAAGCTAAGATAATAATCTCGCCTTCTTTTTAATAAGGGCGTTTCCAGCTCTCTAATTGAGTGGAACATTTTTGCTCATCGGTCACTCAACCTTTGACTATGGCTGAAAATGAGGAGAATGATACTGATGGAACATATCTGGATATAAATAGAAATGAAGTCTACCTGAAATAGGAGACCATCATATACAACAAGTGGGGTAACAGGATAAGACCCTATCCCATGATAGAAGAACAAGATTCCAAATAACCTCAGAACAAAAATAACAAACTTGGAGTCAAAAATCCTAACTTTATAAAAAATAATAATCAGAAAGTGCCACTCCTTGTACATAAAAAAACTGAAAATCAAGCCCCTCAAAGTAAGAAATAAGAGAGGGAGGATAATTCTAAAGAAACTACTTGATTCAAAAGGCCTCAAAGTTCAAAGCAGGTGTCTGCTGATCAACATAAGCTTCAACAATAGAAGCCTAAGAGTAAATTTATATATTCAGAAAATACCAAGGAGGCCACAGAAATCAAAATTGTAAGGAAAAATGGTGATCACATCTCCCTTGTTGAGTGGAACAAAGTAATAAAAATACTGGACACATACTATATACGTATCATATACACCACAGAGTCCTCCACAAACCCGTTACCTGACTATGAAGGTAGCCGCTACACTAACAAAAGAGCGGTGATTTATGTCAGTAATTGCGCTACGGAGCAATTCGTCCGAAGGATTGTCTTGAACGATACACCTCTCTAGCCAGCCTCATGGGGAGAGGTGGAAAAAATGAGAGAGGAAAAAAATGCCAAGAAAAGGCTAACTGGCTTCATGAAAGGGTTCACAGGAAACATTTGGGATGAAATACTTGCTCAGATAATGGCATATTAATGTAACTCCATTCTAGTTATATGTAAGGTCAACCTGACCAAATCTGAAATGACACAGTTAGGAAAAGTCCTACACCTTAATGTTGATCAAGCAGCCTGTGACGATCTGCAATCTATTGACTTCACACTAAAAGTGGGTTCGCAGGAAAGGTGTGCTTTCAGGACCCTTGGAACGCCCCCGTAACTCAAGAAAGTGAGGAAACTGTGGAAAAGGTGATAGACCAAAAGGAAAATTGTAAACCCTGTGTTGATAAGTCTATTCAACACAAAACAACTACCATTGTTTATGATTGTGCAACTAGTTCAACGGAGGAATTTGTAAATGTATGTCCCCAAATCAGCCCCAAATAGATATGTTCTTTGATTTGGTTGCCAAACCAAAACGAAAGAAAAAAAATGATAAGCTCCACTTATATCAAAAGGATGAAGATCTTTGTATTCTTAAATTAATAAAATGTACAAAAATATAAAAGAAATTATTGATAATAAACTTATCTAAATACGTGATTGAAACAGGAATACATTTTTTCTTGGTATACAATTCAGTGATTACACAAACCAACCAAGGCACAGTTTTTGTAAGGTAGAAGAACAACATGTCTCAATAGCAGAGGTTGATCCCCTAATTCCAAACATGGCCTTTTTTTCCTATTTGCTAGCCTAATGTCCTTCAGAAAAATGCCATACATTTCTTTATGTTTAGGCATTTTTAAGGTTCAAAGCTTTTGTAAGTGGTTGGTGTTGAAGATAGGGATAAATAGTAAAATAAAATTTAAAGCCAAATCTTAAAAAATTATACAACTATCTTTAAAAGTTATTTATAATGCTTAAAACTTAATTATCATTGTCAAAGTTTAAAATAGGTGGTTTTTATTCAGTATATGGAGTTACAAATTGTAATTTATTAGTTACTTAATCCTGTAAGAGCTCAACGCTGTTTTGTATTCTTAAAAACATTCAAATAATCTAGGCGCAAGGTAGTCCAACGACTTCTTTTCTTATTAATAAATTGAACCAAATCCAACATGAATCTTTCACGTTAGAAAAGGAAGCCTTTCTCAAGCAAGACGTAGAACAGTAATGCAAATATGTCTAAAGGAGATAGTGATGTAGTAATTAATTTTGATAAATTAAACCAAAGAATATAAAAGTCTATAACATTAATAAAATCTATCGGAATATAAATGATAACTCTTGATTGTTAAAGTGAGTGAAGGAGTTAGAGTTCGAGAGAATTCCTTTTCATAATTTATACAACATATTATCAGGATAATATACATTTTGACATGGAAGAGTCTCAATGAAATATTGGATCGCAATGGAAATGAGGATTTCACTTCCTGGAGTTAAAATTCGAGTAGAAATTTAACAGTGAATCACATATTCGAAGTATCCATGGAAAAGATAGTATCATATCGCAGAACTGGGTACATTATATTCCTTCTCGAGACGGAGTTGGAAACACTGACATGATCCTTTATAAATTATATTAATACAAAAAAAAAAAGGAGGAAGGATTCTTCTTTATCTAATTTCTTCTTCTAATTTATGTACTGTGTGTCTATTCCTCCCTCTATACATTCTGATAAAAAAAAATGAAATCCTTCATCTCAAGTGTTACAAAATAATCAGGGATTCCCCTGCATAAAAGAATAGGTACGTTGTATTTTTTAATTTTATCCACCCAAGAGATAAATATTTAAACATCATTTGCACTCCTATTCATATTTTTCTTCTATATATTTGCTATTTCATGGGGTCTGAAGTTACATCAATTAATCAGTACATGATTTGAATAACGTCCAAAGTTATAAATTTTGATTTTAAACTTGTCAGAATTTATGAATTTTAAGCATTTTTTCATAGTGTTTTTAAATCTTTAATAACCTCTTTGTTCGATCTTTTAATGAAAATATTTTGATACAAAACTTCTTACTAAAATACAATCAATGTGTTTATGTAAAAAAAATCTTAAATATAACGGACGATGTCTAAATAAAATATATTAACATAAACACCTTTTCGATGTGTCCCACAATCCGTAACTTAACCTATTTAATAAATTTTGAAATACGAATGCCTTCATTTTCGACATTCATTGCTTCATGTCTCTCGTTAGATTGATGAGACGGTCTGCACGTTGAAATTCTTCAAAAAATACATTTTGAGCTTATGTCTTTCCATTTGCTTAGGTGAGCTAGATAAGGGCGATGTACAGTATAAGCTTGTACAATGAGCTTCAATTTTTTTCTTCCGACCTTGATACACTTCAATTTCGGCTTATTAGTAGTATGTGTATTATTCATACTTTGATCTTTTTTTTATATCGGTTTTACCAATATTGATAGAAGAAGTCATCAGTTACCTTTTTTATATAGCTTGGAGGCCTCCCAGTAGTAAGCTGGGTTTGTCTCTCAGTATCCCTCTTCTCAAGATGGTCTGCAAATTCATTTCCTGTAATGTCGGAATGTGCTTTGTACCATTCTAGGTGTATATTTTTCTCATTCATTGATGATGGTTTCTTTATATTTTAAAACTTATTTACAAGTATGCATTGGATTAAAGATGGTAGCAATTGCTGATTGGGAGTCTGCTCTGATTATTACATTGTTTAGTTTTTTGGGATGCTCAAGAAGAGCTTCTACACCTTTTGTTATGATGATTATCTCTGCTTGGAAACAGAAGTATGTTTTTTCAATGAAGTTATTTAATAACAAATTGATGCATCACCTTTGGTGTTTCAGTGTTTCCATCTTCGTTTTTAGATCCGTCCGTATAGATAATATCGTCAGGATTTTTGATCTGACAATTATTTATCCAAATGGGATTACTTTTTATTTATTCACTTGGTTGATCCATTCCGACTGTATAATATTGTATTACTATGAAATCGATGCCAACGACGTTTTGGAAGATTACCAATTCTTGCCCAGGTATCACGTAAGAAATGCTTCGTCATCTATCTTAATTTCGTTGCTTGTTCATTAAATGTATATGTCCAGGGAGCAATACTCAAAACTGCCTCAATTACTGCGTTTGGTGTCGATTTAAATGTAAGAGTCATTCCCAAGAGTGCTTAATATTTCCCTATATAGTGATTGCATGTCCCCATACTAGACATCCATGACGAAGATGATAGGTCTGATCATAGCTTTATACTACCAGAGAACCTTGTCTTAGGTCAGTCCCCATTTTCGTCTTATGATTGCCTTGGCCATTTGACATATCTAAAAACACTTGAAACCTTTTTTTTCAAATACTCTGTCCAGGTGAGTCCTTGATCGAAAGTAACACCTTGGAACTTCATACATAAGGCATATTTCATCACTTTGCCATACATTTCTAATTGTGGAAAGTATTTTGATCTAAGTTTATAAGCTTTCGATATAACTATAACGCTTGATTTTAATGGGTTAAAGGGAATATCATTTTCTTTTCCCTATTCAATAACAGTATTGATTGCCATTTGCATTGCGTTGACACGGGTGTGGAGATGTTTTTCTCTAATTAAAAGGAATGTCGTCTGCGTAACCAACCACCTTGATTGCTTTTTTTTCATGGGTAGGATTGACACACAATTTTTAGCCTTTAAGCTTGGTTGTGACTGTACGCTTACTCAGTAAATTTTTTCCCCAGGATCTGATACACTGTGGCATACCAATTATTTCCATTGCTGCATCAGCTGAATGAACTTATATAATCAAATACACCTGTGCAATCAAAACTGACAACAAATGTACATTGTTGTTTATAGATTTGTCTACCTATATGTTGCATCTGTCACTTGTGAAAGGGGCGTCTCAGTTGATAAGCCCCTTGTATAGGTATGTTGGAAGTTGAGTGTTGGAACGACATTTTCAACTTCCCAGTGTAAAATCTTCTCAACTTCTTTAAGCATAAAGTTGGAAAGAAATATAAGTCTGAAGGATTTGGCCAGGCCGTAATCTTTTTACCTGGTTTTGGGAGAAAACTTACTTCCATTTCTCTCCAGCATTTTGATGTATAACCCGTGATGAGGATGACTTTATAAAGTTCTGAGATATAGGCAACAATATTGTCCCCATGTTGTTGCAGTACAACTGGTTTCAGTTTGTCAGGTCCCATGCTATTGCATGAGGCAAAGGAGTTAAAGGATACCCTGACCTTGTTGCTATCCAAGAAGTCTATGTTAAAATCATTTACTTGCATGGATGTTTCAGAAAACATACTCAGTCTACATTGTGGGAAATGAATTTTCATGAGTATTATTAGTGATTTGGCAGGTGATTGCACATAGCCTTGATTAGTTTTAAGAAGAACAATAGAATTGTATTATATTTTTTGAAATCTTATAAGTTGAGCGATATCTTTTGGATTTCCTGCTTTGTTGCAAAACTCCTCCGTGATTATCTTTTCTCTTTTCTAAGCGCTGAACGATAAAAATTCTTTGCAATAAGGTATTCATATCTCTGGGACCTACAATTACGCCTTGGTTAGAGTTGGCTGAGTTTATACCTTAGGATGGCAAGTTGTTTGGTCCACCAAGGAATTGATTTTGCTCTGAAATTTTTGTCTTTTTGGAGACCCAATATCTAAAAACATGTTGATAGTCTTGTTAAGCGATTCCGCGCACTCATCAATAACATTTGGGTTTGATCCTGTAACCGATAATGATGCTGATTCTGTGTGGGACCTAAAGATGCCCAGTTAGCTTTTTTTTAAATTTATTGATTCCTCTGCGATATCCATGTATTTACCAAATCCAATAACTATATATATATGGTTATGAACGGTGTAAACTATAGAAAAATAACTTATTACGAATGAAACCAATCATTCATTAGGCATAACGATCACACTATTAATGAATTCAATAATAAAATATCAAATTAATTTATATTTGAAAATATTTATAAAATAAATATACTCTAAAAACCAATATTTATTGACTTATTACATTATGCTAGATTAAGAAAAATAAGATTTTCTATGCATCTTGGAAGTCTAAAAATATGGACTTTTCTTATGAGATTGATTCAAAGCTTTAGTCCTATCCTTGAAGCATTGTCGTGGCCTTTTCTGAATTTGACAACATTATAAAGGAGTTTCTTTTTTCAAAATGAAAGTTCAGACTATATATTTTTAACTTTTTGAATATATTCGTCCGGACGCTATGAACCTTTTAATAAAAATAACATATTTTCAACTTTAAACAATGATACTCGAGTAATTAGAAGACAATTAAAAAAACGTTTTTATAATTTTTTAAGATTAGCCTTTAAAATATATTTTTATAATATATCGCTATCTTCAACACCAATCACTTGTAGAAGCTTTGAACCTTAAAAATAGTCTAAAATAGAAAAAAATGTATGAACATTTTCTGAAGGCCACAAGGCTAACAATAGAAAATTAAGGCATATTTTGAGTCGGAGAATCAAAATCTGTGAAACTGAGATATTTTGTTTGTGTCTAATTTTTGCTTTCGGACAGTATTATTAAATAGGAAATAAAATCATTGAAAAAGTTTAAGTAGGATGTTTTTTGAAAAATTATTAATTTAATTTTCAGATATGTAAATATTTTATAACTTTAAAAAATTTAGATATATGTGTAGGATCAAAGGGCGAACGACTATATGGCAACCCTGATTGTCACGATTTATGGGCCCCCAAAACATAAATACTTTGCACTAAAATAGGACAAATTTATTTTCCTAATATTATCGTAACTATGTCTTTAAAAATTAATAATGTTAGATTCTTTTTAAAATTCTTATCAAATAAAGGGAATTTTAGTCATTTTTAGCTGTAAACTCATAAATTGTCGTAGAAACAAATTTAATATGAGAAAAAAATCAAATAATAAAATTTTTAGTTATTTGATATAAGTTCACTTATTTATAATATAATTTCAAATTACTGGTTTCTATTGGTATAATACTTATTAATTCAGGTGGTATACATTCATTGGGTTTTTCGCTTTTATTAATACAACCAATGGTTTTTGTTGAACCTTATATTCTGGTAGGGGATAAATTCTATTTAAACCATAATATCAATAAATATTAAACTTATAAAGGTTTGATTTATAATAGATACGTATAATAAAAATACTGTATGGGTTTCTTAATAGATGGATATTCTTTAATAATGTGTATCTCGCATTATGTAAGTTGTATAGGTTTAAATTTAATGGTGTTAGCAAAAATAAGCTTTTGTTTTCAAAAATGTATGAATTTAATTTTAGTTTTGTTAATTTCTACTCTGTATTTGCTGAAGGGAAACCAAAAAGGAATCTACTAAATAGAAAATACGTTAAACTTTACAGTTTTTTTGTCGATAAAGTCAGAAACATGTGACAGGCAGCCAAAAAAGTAAATAGTATTTATAATCTTGTTAGTGTAACACTAATGCTACGCGAAATTGATATTTCCTTATTATCCTTTAATTTTGATTTCATACTTGCACAACTCTGTGAAAATTCAATTGTCTAAAATATGGATAAAATAATGGAAAGTGTGGAGTAAGACACACCTTGACTGCCAAGACGATAAACACTTATCAAAATAAATTAAAAAAAAAAAAAAGAATATCTTTTTACTATACGTATGATATATTATAAGGATCGAAATATCTTAATATGTCACCATGGAGAAACAGTATTTACCAAATAAATTGCTTATTTTATTGCAATTTCCTATTTTTTATATGATTAAATGTCATACATTAACAAATTCCATTATATATATGTATATACATAGCGAACCTGTATAAGTTATGGGGTTGGTAGAATCTATCCACCATCATTATTAATGGTTAAACTAAACAATTGGTTATATTTATAAACCAAAACAAAATGAACTAATAATTATTTATGCCACCTCTCAATAAATAACCAATTTACGCCATACAAAGATTTAATTTCACAAATGCACTGTTGTTGTGATAATCCATGTCGAAAGTTAAAAAATATGACTGCACGAAACTGTTCAAAGGACGTACATCAAAACAGTCTGAGTACGATTATGCTACAAAAATACATTAATGCAATAAATATATTGGTTAAGTTCAAACGAATACGAGTCATATCGCGAATTAAGTGCATATTATATTCCAGGAGGCTTTGTAGCGACTGTGGTAAGATAGTTATTGACACAGTCCCTGCGTTTGTAGATTGCCCGTCTTTAACCATTCTAAAACCATTTTGTAAAATTAAATGAAAAAGGTTTGATGGATAGAGATGAAAAGTTTCAGAAAGCAATTGTGCTGTTTGGAGATTCACGAAGGAAAAAAACAGCTTCATCTTAAACCAAAGTATTTGACTTTGCTCTGCTCAACTCAAAATCTCTTATTGCGAGTGACCAAGTTTATTCAATCTATGGGATCCAACAAGGGAAGAGTTATAATCAAGAATTTTAGGAAAAGCTTGTCATAGTATCATGTTTATAGCTTTAATTGTATGTATTGCACTTATTTGGATATTTTAGTTCGTTTTAGTGAATTTGTTCTGCATATATATTGATAGTAGATATGGTTCTACTCCAGGGCATTGAAATTAAACTACAATGCTTTGTATGTATATGTACGAAATTGCCCTAGACACCATTATTGTTATATTTTTATTATCCTTTTGTTTATATATGTATATATATTAATATAACTGTGGGGAAAAAGAGGCCCTCAAAGCCACGGTTAGCCAGTAATTGGACACTATAACAAAGGACTACAAATGCAGTATGTGCTATGCCTTGCGCCACGGTCTAGAAGCCATCATTATTACTAAGGGCGGCTACATTAATATTTAAGAAAACTCAGACACAATTATATTTTATAATGTTAATTATGTTGGAATTATATTGTTAATTAATAAATTAAACCTTTTTAAAGCTTAAAATTTAAAGTTTTCGATTTTAATAGACCATTCGGCAATTTAATGAGGAATCATCTGTTATATTATTAAAGCAAAGTTTGTATGTTCGTCAACCCCGTTATAATTACTACTGCTAGTTAGTGATATTTCGAACACCAAACAAACGATCAAGTAATTTATATGAATCATTATTTCATTTAAGTAGTATTTTTATAAAATATTTAGTCTACTTTATAAAATATTTAGTCTACTTTATAAAAGAATAGAATGTTGATAGAACTCTATTCTCTTTTTATTATTTAAGGATAGGTATGGTTTTTATGAGTATCACTATTTCCATTAGTTTTATGACTTTTTCACGTTATGTACTTATTTGAAAGAGGGGTTATTTATTGAGGAGTTATCGTTTATATTATTAGAACAAAGTTTGTATATTCTCCAACCCCGTTATTACTCCAGGCAATACTGGGTACTAGTGCGAGTTAGTGATATTTCGTACACAAAACGAACAATCAAGTAATTTATACAAATTGTAATTTCATTTAAGTAGTATTTTTATAAAATATTTAGACTATTTTACAAAAAGAGTATGTTGATAAAAAAAGAGGGATTCAAGTCCACTGTATAAGTGTCTAAATATAACAGGCCAAGTTTTTAAAATGTTGTAGTTCCAAATCTAAAGTGATTATTTGTTTTTTTAAGAAAGAATAAGATTAAATAATAATATCGACTAATTATTATTTTATTTACACAAATATAATATCTTAAATTATTAACCAATAATCAATACATTAAATATACAAAATCATTTAAAAAAAATCACTTATTAATAAGGATTCCCTGGTCCAATAACTAGTCCCAGAAAGAGCGACGTTCTAACCTGTTTAGTAAACTACCAAAAATTCAACATATCGCTGGATAGTTCACATTCTTTTAAACTCTTAGCGATCATCGTAATTCTTTGCCTAAAGGAATGTCGATCATCTTCTTAGGTTTACGAATTCCTTATTGCACACTCAAAAACTTCCAGTTCCTCTAAAATATTTTCCCGTACTCTAATCGGACGTGGTAGCTTCTGTCGACTCCCTTTTCTATGACTTTACCTACATCCAACCATCTCCGAGTTCTATAATTTTGTAATATTACATTAGTTTCCACATCTAACTCATGTAAGTATCTTGTATTCAAATTCTAATAATAGTTTATTTCCTGTTCTCTACGTTTCTCTTCATCCACAAATTGAGTCCCAACTGTTGTATCATAACTTCTCCAATGTTGTGGTATACTAGATCGGACTTAATGACCCAATAACATTTCTCATCCTCTTTGAGCTATTTCTAAACTCAGGTAAAAATTATATTGTCCCTTAATTTCCATTTACTTTTCTAATAAGGATAATGAGGACACAAAGGTCTCCATGCTGTCCTCCATCTCTTCAAAAACTCTTAAGAACTAAACTGTGGACCTTGACCCGTCTTCAACTTTGTAGGAATTGCTATCTATGTATGGGTAACCCAATAGTCTTATGATGTAATATTTACCTTTACTCTCAAATAGGTCAGCAAATGTAATTTCACACGGTATTCAAGAAGTCGGATCACAAAAAAGTGATTCCTTTGATAAAGAAGGTAACTCTTCCATACATTTCTTACATGAGTGTACCTTTCTTTAATTTTCATATTCCTTCTCGGCCAATAAACTGTTTGTCTGGCTCTTCTCTTTTTCTGTTCTATTCCTTGATGTGAATAAGGAAGCTTTTCCAAAATCTCCTTCCGCTTACTTTTTGGAATTATCAAACAATTTTTCTATAAAACAAGGGCTCCATCAGTGCTCAATTCAGGTAAAAATTTTATGTAAGGTTTCACTCCATCTCTAATTACATAATTTTCAATTGCATTTACTAGGTTGATCTACTCTTGACCTCTAAAAGAGTCCTCACGAATATCTTTGCCTTTTTGAAAACTATTAACTCTTTTTCTTCTGATTAACTTATTGTAATCATTGCAATCCGTATTACTTCGTCTCTATGATAACCAACTTCTTCTTCAATATTTCTATTAGCATTTTTTTAACCTCTATATAGAAAGCAAATCATTTATAAAATTTAGAATTACATAAAATTCTATGGTGAAGATGCATTTACAAAAATATTATCAAACATTATAGTTTAAAATACTCATATATCTTATCTAATAACATCAGCATCTAAAATCACTAAAATACAAACATATAATAATAGAAGGAAATTTGCTTTTAAACGAACAACTGGTTCGTTTTTTGCTCTTTCCAGAAAGTTTGAGTATTTTCTGCAAAGTTAACAATTGTCTTTATGCGTTTGATGAATGATATCCCAGGCCCAGTCCCAAGTACCCTCAGTCTTCCAAGAATCTTAAACTCAAATCCCCATATTTTGCCACTGCCGAAATTAAAATAGCCTGAATTTCTTCTGTAACCGGCAGCTATATTCTTTCCTATGTAGCTCTAAAAATTTAATGAATTAATTTAATTTCTAATGGACCTTGTTTTAAGAGTTGATGACACGTCAAATAGAATAATCGCTGTATTTATATTTGCGTTATTCTCCTTCAGACCCCTCATGTTTCAACTAATAAATAATCTTAGAATATATAATCATGGACATTTCAAAAAACTGTGTATAAAAGTGTTGAATAATTTACCACAATATTTAGATGGAGTGTTGAAAAACAAAAGTTCTGTGGCTTTTTGAAACTTAGTTATGAATTGCTTTCCATCAGCTATACAGGAAGTAAAAGACATAATCCAATGGATCCAATTACTAGATAGATTTAATATCCTATTCCATCAATCACACCTTGACAACGCAGAGTCCTCTTCCAAATTAGAAAAAAATAATTTTTAAATGCCAAAAACATAGTGTAGCTTGGCTTGACAGGAAAAATAAACTTCCAGACAAAAAATATTCCAATTGAACAACAGTATTATAAATTCTTAGGTGGATTTTTGCAAGTGCATCCTATTGCAAAGATACAGGGTCTGTAAATTCTTTATAAAGGTTTCTATCCATTATTCTTATGAATAATATCCATGGTCTATCTACGATCGTAAGTGGGAGTTGGTTTACAAGGAACCCATTGAGTTCCAGCAAGTGAACGGGAAAAGTTGTCTATATATCTATTTATAAAATCAATTCCAAGTATAATATTTTCATAGTATGGAACAATGTTTTTACATGTATCCACTCCATGTTAGGATTTTTCGTCATATCAACCGGAACTTTAATATCATTTTTTGTGATTATGCCCATAAAATATTTAAGCCAATTACATAATCAATTTCTTGGTCTCTTTAATACTGAAATGCAATTCTGATGAAAAAGATTCGTCAACCAAATTTTTTCCCCTAATATGGCATCCTCTACCAATATTGGTTAAGAGATAGCCTTATACAAGACATTAGAAATGACAAAAGTGTTAAAAAGGTATATTCGTTTTTAATGATAAAATTCCGCCAGCCTTTGATAAAATTATTGACTCTCGTTTTTAGTTCCAGCCAATTTAATTCTGAGGGACCAAAACCTACCCATACAATGCCGATAACAGTTATAATTTCTTTTGTAGAACAATTTAATATTTTTAAACCTTTTTCCATATGCCATAAGCCAATTATGAGAATTTCAGTCTTTGATTGATTGATTTTCAATCCCGACTTATTTTCGAGCTTTATATAATAAGATAAGAATATTTCTATTCCTCTTTTAAATTGAACGCTTCTATAACAATGGTCATATCATTGGCATAAATATATATATATTTTTTTGTCATGGCGGTTGTTTGCTCTTCTATTGCAGCTAAAAAACCAAGGGGCCAAAGGACGACCCTGCCTACAATTTTCTCTCAAGTAAATCGGTCTTCTTTCTTTACTTCAAACCATTACTGTAGATCAATTAACTTCTGGAGATTACACAGGTGACCTTGATAAGTCGGGGATCTCATGATCCTTTCCTTCCTTTCATTCTGCCCTTAGTTGATAAATGGACAACTTAACTTTATACTGAATAAATCTTGCATTTTCAACCATATTTATAGAGCAACTATTTAAAATACGGATCAGCAGTTTATGATCAGTTATAACCACAAACATAAGTAATCCAGCTAAAAATATATTGCACTTATTAATGGTCCATAAAATTCCCAGGCACTCCAATCCGATCCTAGCATACCTTGTCTCTGTAGTAGACAAAAACCAAGATCCACATCGCATTAAATTCCATCCCTCTATATGATTTTAAAGTAACACATATCCTAAACCACTAATTTTTGATACATCTGTGTCAACACGTTTTTCTAATTTTCGGATTGAATATAGGTTGTGAAGTCAACACTTCTTTTAATTTATCCATGAATATGGCATGGTTAATAATCCATTTTAATTCTACTTTTGATTAAAATAATTATCTTATGGATCCCACTGCTTCTCTTTTCTTTAATAAAAATGGACTCAGTTGATTGAATGAGCCCAAGAAACTCCTAAACTCCTTCCAATTTTTGGTATTTTATAAATTTAATAATTACACATAATTTAACAGGATCAAATTCTGTGGCTTCGTATGATTTGCAATATTTAGAAAATTTTACCATTTGTTGAGCAAATATAAATTGATCAGGATTCAAAGTAATCTTCTTCTTTTGGTATTTTTCCAAAATCCTTCTTAATTTACAAATATGATCTTCTAAGTCCCTTGATACTGTTAAAACATCATCGACCACTCTAAATGTGTATAATACATTATCAAAAAAATTCATCTCCACGTAAACATTATGAATTTCAAGTCGTAACAAAACCAATTGGTGCTCTATTAAAAACATATCTTTCCGAAAGATTAATAAAACAAGTCAAATGTGCTGACTTATAATATAATACTATTTGCCAATAACCTTGCTTTGCATCTATTAAAAATATGAAATACTTTTATTTTCTTTATTGTATATCAGTTATAAATTGAATTTTAAATTATTCTTCATTAAAATATCAATTTTTCGCCATATATATTTATTTTTTCAAAAGTAGAAGATGACAGATTCTAGACTTTGATAAAAGTATCACTAAATCTAAAATACAAAAGTTTAATTAAATTATATTTTTCGTTTTTTAATGGATTGAAAATGAACGTGAAAAATTTATTAATCCACTCAATAGAAAATAATCAGGATTATATAATTTAATTAAAATATAAATTCATAATTTTATTATGTATTGAAGCAAAAATAAAATAAGAGTAAATTGGAATTATTTAATTCTACCTGTAAATGAAAACGATTTCACCACAACGATCGCAAAAAAAAAAAAAAAATCAGATAATCTTATCAAAGAACAAAGGTTCTAAACTTTTTTGTTATTCCATTTTAGTCTTTTTTCTACAAATTTGCATTCCTATTTACAAAGATAAGTAACATTCATTTATTTTTAGCGTGCCTCTATTAAATTGTCCTAAATTTTTTCTTTAACCATTCTATTTAGTAAGTTTACATAAATTATACGGCCTGCCATTGATAAAATTCATTTGAATCTACCCTTTATCACTAATACTTTTAATTATGCTCCTAAAACTTTAAACCTGATTATATAGTAATATTTTATACCTTGACAATGTCTTGTTTACGATTTATTTGTATCTAAAGCAACTTTAATCTAAGTTTTTTCTTCTTTAATGTTTTTTTATTTATACAAGTATTTTTTGTGTACAGAATGGCTTCAATAGTTAAAAAATATATACAACTTGAATTAGCGTAATCGTTCATTTGTTTAACATGTAATTAAACACATAATATTTTTTGGATTTTTTATTAACACAGCTCACTAACTGCGTTACAATTTTTTTTTCTTTTCTTCAATGTATTTAATTAGTTTTTTAATAAGTTTACTCTTGTAACATTTTTCATTAACTCCCTTACTTTAAAAAGTTGAAAACAATTTAAAAATATCTTACAACCCAGCTACTAAACTAAGAAATAATAATCAAAATATTTAAAAATTAGATTATGAACCAAAATAACATGAAGTAATTTGCAATTTTGTGTCACTGTACTTAATTTTACTCATAAACAAATAAACCAATAATTTACTATTAGACAAAAACAACTAATATTCTGAGTTTTGAAGCATTAGCTTATCTGTAATTTGTTTTATGTAAAGAAATACTCATTAAAATAATTACAAAGATATAAGCAAATCTACTTATATATTTGAAGTAGTTAGAGGAATGTAACAACATCTACTCATTACAAAATGTATTAACTATTGGTTTTTTGACCAAAAGTAAATGAGAGAAGACTTTATTACCCCAAAGTTCCCTATGTGATAGCGATTAAAGATTATGTTTTGAGATTTGTAAGATCATTTCTTCAAATATAATACCCAAATGAATTATTTTACTCTTATACTGACTTTAGGTACTACATGAATGCTGATGAAAAATTTGAAGAAGATGGACGAATTATTCCCTTCTCTATAAGTCCCTCAATTTTGTTTTAGCAAAATTGAGTTTAACACCATCCAGCTTGCGGGATTTTGCAAAGCAGGGAGGACCCTTAGTTTCGATGTGATGTTCAACTCCATGGGCTGGGTAACATTCAGCAAATTTTGTATGAACGAAAACTTCAGGGTATTGAGATTGAACCCATTAGGCTTCTGATCATTCTGAATTGACGTATGGATCATTAAATAACATTTTCTTGTTGAAATAGTAAAACTTAATTTTGTAGAAATGAAGAAAATCAGCCCCTGAAATAGGGTGGCCTCTAGATACAACAATAAATTTCCATTGGAAAGTTCCTAGATTTTCTATTTGCACCGTTAGAGTTTTAGTAACGAGAACTTCTATTGGATTCCCTCCATAACCAAAGATAGGCGGCATTTTAACACGAATGAAGTCTTTACAATTCGTCAGGGATATAACAGATACCTGGGCATCCTTATCTACAAGAAAATTAATTGAATTTATATTATAATTAATTAATAAGAAATTTGAAGGATTATTTAATGCCTCGGTCCCATGCATCCGAGGACAATTTAGTTTTTTTGAATCAATGAATTAAAATGACAATCGGGACCAGAGCACGTAGTTGCATTCAAACCAAATTTTGAATGATAATAACATACTTTTTTTTAATTTTGCAAATGTTGAGGACTTCGAAAAAGCTTTACTAGGTCTCTTCTTAATCAAAGGTGTGACAATGGGAGAAGAAGATGGATCCTCGACAGTAAAAATGGAAGTGTTTCTGACTACCTTCGCAGCCGTACGCATATCTGCTAAATTCTTAGTCAAAAGTGTTAATTGTGCTCTCAAATATCCCTGTTGTTCCTTTGGACCATTCCTTATTAGTGCCTCTATAATCAAACTTTCACGTAAATCCTTTAGGTATTCTGTATCCAGAAGACGTTCAACCTCATCTTTTACCCCCATGCTCGAGAGCTCAGAAGTATCAACCATCATGTCGACTACTCTTTTTATCCTTGCAGAAGATGATATCCCATATCGGACTAATATGGATTTCTTCGCTCCCTCATAAGTGAGATTCTCCACACTAATAAGAATAATATTGCAATACTGACACCTTTAGACTATATTTAACTTTGGCATGGCAAATCTCCCTCAAAGCAAAATCAAGTTCAATTCTCGGGAACCGGTTCTCAACATCCGAAGAACAGAACCTACGAAGGCAGAGTTCTGCAACGGCCATTGTTAAATTCGCCTCTTCCGTTTTATTCTACCTTGCTTGTTTTTGGGGAGACACCGGTGCTGAAGTTTGCTTCCGGGGCATTTTTCGAATTACGTCGGGGTCACCAATGTAAAGTATTTAACGTTTAAATATCTACTGATTATATTTTAGATAAATCATAATAATAAAAGGTAGAAAAAGTAGAAGTGATCAACTCGATCAAATCAAACTTCAACATTTAATATACTGAATTAGAGAATTCATTTTGAAATCCCAAGGAACGTGAACATTATGTAGCTTGGCATGTCTAATGAAAGGAAAAATAAACTGAATTGAACATTAATGTCTTGTATTATTAGTTATTTTATTCTAATATGTATTACACATATATACTAATTCTGAACCATTACTCCAAGTCTTGTGTTTGTAATTCAGGTTATAAAAAATTATATTTTGATGTTTCCCTCTTTTATTGTGAAGTTGATCCTGCAATCAAATAATTTTACCAAATAATTTAACTCTTTTATTTTTTGTGTATCAAAAATATACTACTTTTTTAAAAATTCTATTTTTGTCATAATGGGGTAAAACTATAATGATTTTAGGTGTGGTACAAAACGTTTGAGTAGCTCAAAATGACAAAAGTGTATTCTATTAATTAATCTTTCACATCTTACAACTTAATATTTTCTATTATATATTTTGAAAAAAAAAAATAATGAAGTATTGTATATTATATCACTCTAATAATACTTATATTTCCGGTTTGCATTCATTTTCACACGGATTATATCTAAATCACTTAATATTTTATTATTAAAATCAATTTTGAGAAAAATAAATCATTTTTCTTTACACAATATTGTTCAATTTATCTGATAAAACGTCATATTAAGGAAATAATCTCTATACAATAGCTTTTTCTCAACTTTATAAACTAACAATATCAAAATTTTCAAAAGTCTTTTCACTTTTTGTGATACGTTCTACGCGGCTTTTGAAGGCCTTACACAATTTGATGATGTAATTTTTCCTAATGTACACCTTACAGACATGGTAACTTTGATGTCATCATAATTAGAGTGACTATTTAGAAAGTATGGAGACTCCTTGGTCATTTTCGAGACCTATGGTTTTACTTTTCTCTCCAAAATTGCAAAGTAATCACGCTAGTCAGCCTGTAGCCCTTTGGGAAACAAACTGGCAGCATCTTGTCTCCAGTTGATGATATGACACCTAACATAATTACAGATGCCAGGTGATTGATAGTTGAGACCTTCCTGAGGTTATAATCCCCTTATTGAAACAAATAACATTATTTGATGCTTATTGATCACGGGATCGACAGTCCTGGTCTTTTCAAGATGATAATTTTTCTACACTGATGCTTCAAGTTGTAACTTTACTACTGTGTATTTGTAGTCTCCCTGAATGGCCAAGAACTAAGCCTTCCTTCTATCCAATCCAAAACCTTTCAACATTTTCCAAAGATTATTCATTTTCATTCATTAATTGATTCCTTTATTTTCTTTTGGAATTATCATCTTTTTTTTATACGAACAGAGTAATTTCAGTTTTTATAAAATCCAATTATTTTACAAATGTCAAATACGGTACACTTAATCATGGCTCCTGTTGTTCTGTAGCTCAAATCAAACCTAAAGCTTGTTTTCATCGACTCATGAAAGTCATACCTATTAATTTTTTTACGAAGTTCCTGATGCATTTCACTAATATTTCCTTCATCCTTAATGCTACTAAATTGAATTACATTCTAATCAATATTTGAAGTCTAATTTAATTTGGTATCATCATACAACTGCAAAGCTCTTAATCTTTTTTTTTCCTCTGCCCGGCTCATGCAACAACTTTCTTCTCTTTTCATTTTTTAAGCTTATTATTATAAATAGTTGTCTTCTGATCCAAATAAAATTCTACATTGTTATATCTCTGAAAAAATTTTGAATTTTGATTTTTTCCACAATTCAAAACCGATGTTTTTGAAACACTTTTAAACTTTCCTTATTCGATTGGACTTTTGTGTGTATTATTTTACTTAGGTAAGATAATTAATATTAAGCTATAATGTTTATTTATATATTTTTTGTTGATTGTAACTTCTCTAAATGAATAAAGTCAGTAATACTAAATAATTAAACAGCTTATAAATATCACTAAACCATCTTTTAATGTCGAAACTTTGAAGTATTCTTGTGAAACGTTGATTAAGAATAATAAGAACTTTTATTGTTGTTATAATAATTTATTTATAAAGAAATTTTTCGTATATTTTGAAACTTGTAATCAAGGTTTGCTTGCTTTAATTAATTTGATCACTCGTTAGTCGTTATCGTTCTTCTTTTTTGTATTAAGTATACAAGTTTTAAAGATATAATGTAAGCTTTTATATTGAGAAGTAAAAAAACATTAAATTTTGACGATCACGCTCTTTTTATAATTGCTATCTGAAAATATTTCTTAATTTATCAGCGCAAGGAGAACAATATGTATGAAATGGGAAAAAGATGGAGAAAAATGAAGAATAACTCAGAAGGATTGTTTTGAAGTTGCAAGTATACGTCCTTGTTTGACTCGGAAGAGAATTAAAGATTGAAATAGATGTAATTTCTACCTATATCTAAACTAAATATGGAGTGAGATTTGTATTTAGTTCACTCAAGTCAAAACTACTCATGATAAACTTCATAAAGCATCAACATAGATAAAATGATCATACTACATTAATTTTCATTCTTTTTTAAAAATTTATTATTCGATTCTCTTGTTATATCATACATCTTATGACATATAAGTAATAAATAGGGAGAGCAAGAGTCTAATTTGCGCACTTTTTAATTATTGGCATTTAACTCAGCTTATCCCGGGGATATTGATATTTTTTCTTGAAAAGCTCAAACTAATATTCAGTATTTACAATAAATTTCATAACATATTTAATTGTATTTGAATTATGTTGGCAATTTTAATGTTGGCAATTTTTTAGACAATGCCCCCCCGCAAGCTACTATTGTTCTTCAATTACTAATACTACACTAATTACTTATATGTTTGATTCTTAAATTGACCAAAAACATTTTATACTTTTATCATATAAATTCCGTTAGTGAACATACATTTAATAACATAGTTATTGAACTAGGTAAAAAAAGAAACTCAATATTAAAAACTATTTAATTATATATTAAACATTTACACTCTTAAATATTAATCAAAATGCTTTAAATACAAAAAAAAACAATTATTATTTTCAAATAATTTTAAAAACAAAAGTTTAGGCATTCAGCAAAATAAAATTTATTATTAGTAAAAATATTAATTAATGTAAAAAAAAAGTATACAAGAAATCAAAAGGAAGAACAAAGCAACGACGTATCAGCAGAAAAGTAAATTAAATATAGTAAACCTTAAACATAAATTGTAAGATATACGAATAAATAAATTTTAAACAATTCATTTTCATAATTAACAAAGAATTGCAAATAATTTCATAACTAATTTAGGAGTTTACTGAAAAGTAATGTGGATAAAATGTAGTTTCAAAGAAATAAAAAACAATTATCAAAAATCCCAGACTGTATAATACCCCAATTCACTAAGAGAGATTAAGAATATAAGCCAATACTTGAATTTTATGAGAAAATTTAATGGTACTAAAACAAATATCCAGCTATTTTTTTATTAAAACAAGAGTGACAGCTTTGGATTGGACGTACTTACTAACCTCAGAGTGCAGAAGCTAATGTAACACTATTAGGTAATTATTTTATATAATTGATGGTTAATGACTGTGCAAAGTTGCAAAATTAAAAAACGCCAACTTTCCTGCTACACCAGATAGGATGTGGACTAATGGATTATTATAGAATACATTAAATATCTTTGTTAGGTTTTTTATTGATATTATCAAACTATTTGTACATGGAATTTGTGGACTTGGTTTTGTTATACATTGAATCTCTTAAAACAAATCATAAAACGTAATTTTGGTCGAATGATATTTAATATTTCGAACCAAAGGAGCCATTTTATGATAATATTAAATAGTATCTTTAATTAAAGAGTAAAATACTTAAAATTAAAAAAAACTCTCTGTTAGCGATTTAACATAATTTCTTGATGTTATCAGATACACAAAAGAAAAAAAAATCAATAAATGCCCAACAAATAATTCAATTCAATTATTACTTTTTGTTATTTTGATAAGTATCTTAAATATTGTCTGAGATATTTTGAATAGACAAGGATTAGTACATCTGTGCACATATTAAATTGAAAAGATTACTTTAATAGAATCAATCAACACTTATGCTTTTCCAGGAATAGAGAAAACCACAATTTGGACCATAAATCGTTATAAAATGAATACATTATACATTACATTGGTAAAAAAAAAAAAAATCAAAGACCCTTAAAAAGGAAAAAATTAAACAAAGTCAATGTGAACGTTTTAGTGAACTAATCGAATTTTTAAAACTGAAAGATTAAAATGACCTCAACGATTTAAAAAGATAAACAACAGCTTGCTAATCAGTCATTAACATAGACAACTATCATAAATATATATTCAAAAAGTTGGGATGAAAGACAAAATTTGACACACTACAATAATAATTACGGATTGAATTGTATCAATTTTAAGAAGGACGTTTTCTAAATGAGTAATAACTCAAATTAACTAAAAATTAAATAAATCAAAATTGGGGAAAAGTGATTTTGTATTTTTCACTTTATTTCAATGTCTCAAACAGTCGAGTTGTTTACAGTAGAGGGCAGAATCGAGCGTTTGGCTAAAGGGTAACTAGTAAATTATTTCCAAACACACTGCAACAACTTTTTGGCAGTCAATCATGGCTTGGTCACAGTCTGGGTCGCTTGGGTGGTTTTTAACCACAATCTCTGTCCCTTAACATTGACGTAAAATATAAATTTTCCATTGCCAGTCACAATCTGCATCAGATATGACACGTTTTTTCCCTTTCTGATAGTAATCATATAAAATATGGCAAATTCTTCCATTGACACCTCCATACCTGCCCATGATAATTCATGATGAACCGACTAAGCGCAATACTGGCAAAAAGTGTCTGTAGTATACACTCACACATTTACAAGGTTTTATTCTATGATCTTGTGTGACCAACAATGAAAAAAATACACATAGGTATTTTAAAAAAAGGCGTAAACAACAAATACGAATTTACTTGTTTCCCAGCCTAATATATATGTAGTGTTTTTTTCATGTCTTATGAAAAATCTATTCTGACTTATAACAATTTTTAATATAGGTTTTGTAAATTTAATTAACTGTTAATTAAAATCGTTCCCTTGTTTTTCATTTTTATTTCTTAGACTATTATTTTTTTCAAGGTGTGAACTGAGGACTATAATATTGTAGTTATTATATTATATAATACACACAAACTCATCAATAACTGATGGGTACTAATTTAATTCCCAAAATCCACAATTAAGTAATGAAGAATTTATATAAACTTCGATCATAAATTGAAATTTTATGATTTTACATTAAGATTAACCAATTATATTGATTTTTTTTTCTCGATGTTTGTCATACAATTATATAGGTTTAAATTTTTGGGGTTTCTTTATTACGCAGTTCAATAACCACTGTATAAAAACATACTTACTAAAAATAGATTAATTACATCATTGCTAAAAAACTATTTAATAATTCTTTATATATTTATTTTGTTCGAACCCAATATTATTATGATTGGCTATTTTTGTTCACATGTGTTGATGCGTTTTAACTCATATGAATACCATTTAGGTGTTACTAAATATATATATATATAATTTTAAAACTACAAAATAATTTGTATTACAAGGTACTTTTACAAGAAAAATAGCAAAGTTTCAATACAATACCTTTCCTAATCTACATCGTAAATAAACCAAGAAAAATGTTTTAGAACTTGATAAAATAAAATAAACAAACACTCCATAATTAGATTCATTAGAAACTTTTTCCTCCATTCATCCAATAATTAGAATTACACACAAGTACACCAACACGTAGGTAAATATGTCATTAACTTTTTTGAAGATGAAAAACAACTTAATTATATGAAATGTCTATATGTTTTTTTAAAAAAATACGGATTTGATGATATTAAACCTATTTCTTTTCCAGGTTTTGAAAGAACCAATAAAGGTTTAAATTTCCAAAACTGTTAAGAAAGTGTAAATATGCAAGACCAAAAAGTTTACAATAATACTTCCTTCTCGAACATTAAAAAAGCATCAGTCATAAAATAGACAATTTACAAATTATTGTGAAAAAAATCAAACCTTTCAGTTAATTTTTAGTTGAGCCATTGAATAAAAACTAAATTTTACCAAATCTTTTCACGAAAACTTCTTTGGAAAAAAGTTACACGAACCTCAAAAGAGGGGGAGAATATTATTTTTCTTATTTTAAGAAAAACAAAATATTAGAAATACTAAAAACCAGATACCTATAACAATCACGAAAGTAAAATACAACTATACTCTGGGATTTTGACAGAAAGACAGTCTTCCATAAAATTCTTCCTGGAACAAGATGTGGGTTCAGACCAGGTAGGAGAACAGATGATGTCCTTAAGTACCACAAAGCAGCAATAGGGGATACAACTGCATCAGGAAAGTCCATTGCGTTACTAGATTTCCAAAAAGTATTATATTCCTTTAATCATTTGGTATTACGCTGGGTAATATTTTCTATTTTTACCAAAATCCAAAATGTTATATATATATTTTTTCACATAAATTTCCAAAAAGATACGATAACCCGAAGCAACTTCAATTTCACTTTAAAATGAGAAAAAATTCCTTTTTTAAAATACTTTCCAGTGCTAGTTGTTTTATATATTTTATAGATATTCATACCAAAGGAATGTAAATTTATTGTCCTTAATGTGAAAAATTCAATTATTAAGAAATTTTAATCATGAAATCATTTTAATCTGGTTATTTGTGCACTTTAAAATAGATAAATAAACATTAATTTCAATATTGTTTGGTTTGCTGAATACTTATGCTATTATTGATGAATTTGTTTAGTTTGATAATTAGAGAAAATAAATATTACCATCCTGAATAATATAAAAATTGTGTTTCATTCAATGTGCAAATATTTAAATTACATTTGAATCAATTTTAGAGTTTCAACTTTTTCTTTCAGTATTTCATATAATTTATTTTATTTTATAAGATTGTAGAGGTCTTGCTTGGAGACATATCTCTCCTACTAGTCTCCTGATTCCTAATTGCTCCATCACTCTTGTTTTGTATAAATTCTTTGAAGAAGCTGCACGGTCCATTTTAAAAACCCCTTTATAACATTATGTGTTTTCACAATTTTAACACTTTCATAGGAGTTTGGATAGAGTTCTTCAACTCTAAGGAGCAGTTAAGAGGTGGCTTTGATACACCTTCTGACCAATTGATAAGGTCAATGATGCTAGAGCCCTACTGCTTGATGAAGATGTTTTTCTGATGCTGACAGGTATACTACCTGGTTGTCCATTTGATCCACTCTCTCTCCTGACAACGAGGATTTGTCTCCTTCGGGTCATCAAAGGCATTAAGAGTTTGTAAGATCATTTAATTGTGAGCATATTAAACAAATCTTTTCATTGTTGACATCACGATTTCATGCACCTATTTCTTCTGGGGTTTATGATTATTAAGTGGAAATATGACGTGCCAGGGCAATTCTATCCAATAGTAGTTCACCTTGGTATTGAACCATGATGGATAATACACACGAATTATAAACCCAACTATGTATCGTATATTTTTTAGATTTTTTGCTCTTCAGTAAATTATTTGATTCCCGGAATCTTAAAAGTATGTTGGCAGTGGTGAACAAGCAGCTGTGATAAACAGATCCAATCTCCAAGAAAGCAATACTTCTAGGAAAAACTCCTTCCCTGATAGCACACACTATCATATAATTGTAGTGTTTGTTTGTAGACAAATATTAAATAACCTCATCACAAAATCTGACTAGTGGTGGGTCATTAGAGATTTGGGGAAAGTTTAAATTGATATACAAGCCTGTCAACAAGTCTGGTAGCTTTCCAATTAGTCCAGATATTCTGTTATCCGAGAGATTTTGGACCAACAAACTCAAGAATATTAGACCGTAATTGAAATTCATTACTATGATGACTACCCGTTTACCAGACCAGTTATCTCCCAAAATTCATTTCAAGTTTTTGCATAACTTCAGTGTTTACACCATTGTTCTCATTTGTTGAGTCCTCTTTGATCGTCTAGATTGTGTAATCAAAACCCCTTCTCCTATAACCTTTTAAATATAAACTTTCTAGTTTGTCTGATTCTTCCTTGTCTGCTTTCTCTGGTATCAAGTAGAACAAGTAATTACTCCAAGGCTCATAAAAAACACCAAAGTGATCTTCCTTGATCCAAGCCAGGAGTATCCAAATACAGGAGATTGGTTCCCCCCTCTTTACTCCTCTTCTGAAACTCGTTTTTGATTTAGAATAAATGAAAAAAAACGACCCACCTTAATGTGGGATTGTTGAAGGAAATGGACTGTTTTCTCCCTTAATTATAAAAACAATAAAAAAATGCTAACAGGAGCAAAGTAAGTGATTAATATTGATGGGGAACCAGAAAAACATATTTAGAGAGGCACATGCAAGGGGATCCAATCTCTCTTCTCAATAGTCATCAGCCCTCTACAAAAGATGATTGAAAATTATCTAGTGGGAACAAATTAGGAGGTAAAAAGGTAACCAATCTATTATTTGCAGGTGATGTGACGATATTAATGAGTGAACAGTCAATTGAGTCGGATTGGAAATGTATCAGCAGAGTCCTTAAATCGTATGAAGGGAGATAAAGTTTCAAAAGTGTTTGGTGAAAAGACACAAGTCCTGACAAATATGAAAGCGCCCGAAAAACTAATGGAGGAGTCATTTTTCGTAAAAGAAGCAATAATAGTTATTATGCAAAATAACACTCCAAAAATGTAAAAAAAAAGATATTAAGTCATCGGAACAATTTTTAAAAACTACTAAACCTCAGTTCTATGAATGCACTTGTTTTATTATTTTGATGTGATTTTTATTTGTTTTAACAAACTTTAATTAATTTATTGTGAGTTTTCATTAACATGTATTTATTATATTTTCCTCGACTAATCAATTTATCTTTATATTGGTGTGAAATAATTGACTATTTGGGGTTAAATTATTTTTTCGAGCAATAAGATATTTTAATAAATTAGTTGGTTCTTTTTGTTTGTTATTACTGATATCAATTAAACTTTATACTTTTGGTATTAATTATGTTCAAATTCAAAAATCACTCATGGTCAAAAATAAATTATTGCACTTAATGTAAAAAAATTATATTCATATCCTTTCTCCAATAATTGGTCAAATGACTCAATGACTACTTATAACACTATTCAACAAAATCACACTTTTTGTTAAGCACTAGAGCAACATGTAATCAAATTGATAGAGTTTAATGCCGAATATGACCTCATTTTTTCTCAGAAACCTTGTGGCCATCAGGAGAAGGCCATAAGTTTCTTATTTTAGACTATTTATAAAGTTCAAAGCCTGAATCTGATCTTAACAATTTTCTCGGAAAGATGATTTTCATAGTTGATCAATTCCAATACTGCCGAAACGACCGCTGGACTGCAAAAAAAATAAAAGACGTCCATGGAGTTTACCACACCAAGTATCTGGACCAAACAATAGTTTTTGGTAATGTGGCTTCTGATAAAATTATTTCCTTCTTATAAAGGTTGTACAGAAAATTGGTCAGGAGACCTGCGATAAGGTGCTTAGGTACACCATGTTGCCATGGGTGAAGTCATCTACTCGGAGGGTAACTACACATGTACTCAGGATTATGCCATCTCTCACGCGTTTGCCTAGTGCCGAATTTATTGCAGATAACATGACTCTATTCTAGTCCAATGTGATATGGCTCCCTTCCTCACCAGATTTGAACCCACTCGACTTTTCTATATGGGGACTTTGGAGAGGAACCCCCACATGTGGACTCACTTAAGCCCTTCATAGTTATTTTTAATTTATTATTTATAATTATTGAAACATTTTTTCTGAAACCCATGAGGCTAACATAGAAAAATTTAAGCTGTATTTGGAATCAGGAAATAAAACTGTACTACGTATATCATATTTGACTCATGTTCAATTTTTGGTATTGTACAGTATATTTGGTAGCAACTCTGTAAAACCTTATAAACCGATTTCATTGTGTTAAATGTTAATATCATTTATTTCAAAATTAGATATCATTAACAATTTTTACATGGAGCTCTGGCTAGATTAATCTACTCATTTGCTGACAATTTTTTTTTTTTTGTATTTAGTAATGTTTTCACGCTTATGTCATTAAAAAGCGATTACCATGCACTTACAGAGGTATCTGGAACTTGCATTCTTGTCTATTAAATATTTGTCTAAGAGGAGAGACTAACTCAGAAATTTGTGGGGATACATCATTGGCTAACCAATTTTTATAGTAATAATTTTTGAATATGTAACAGCATAATATACCCCAAAATTTATAAGAATGGTTATTATTCCTTTAAATCTATGTGTTATCATCAATATCTATTTAGTATGTTCCTAAAACATTCAATTAAATTACATGCAATTCTTATTTGTATTTAGATTTTACTATAACATCAGGTTTTTTATAATTTTAAATCTCACTTTTTTTAGTAAATAAAGCAAACCAACAATTTAATAAAGAAAATATTTTCATTAAATTAATGTTGATTTCTTGTATTTTCTAAAATTTGATTATCCAATCTAGAGAAAATGTATTTTAGATATAAAAAAGGTAAAACCATCATATTTTAAGTGTGTCATGAAAAGATAACGACACCTTGGTTTATGCATGGTTTTTATTACGTATTAAATTTTTGTCAACATAAATAATTAAGGGAGCATTTACAAAAGTGTACTTGGTTCTATAAAGTTTAGTTCAGCTGCACTATTGATTTTTTTTTTGTGCTCAAAATATTGAAATTAAGTGTTGAAATTTTTTAATCTCCATAATAATAAATATATACGTTATAAAACAGGAAAAAAATAAGTCCATGAAAAAATAAGTAAAAAATAGTGTTTTATATTATTATATTAACATCTGATTTACAATCTGGTTACATCTGGTTAACAATAAATCATTTATTATATTTACTTAAATGAGGTATATGTCTGGAAAAGTTATGAAATATGCAACACAAATGAAGTACCTGGGTGGGTTGTTTGATCAATAACTCAATTGTACCGAACATCAGAAAGAAAAAGTTGTTTAGTGTTCCCGTATATGGAACATGACAAAGGCAGTCATAGGCATAAAGTGGAGATTAACCTCAGATATAGATTCATGGCACTACTTAGCCATGATCCGACCCATCATCACCTATGGGTGTCTTGTATATGGCACACCTTATTGAAAAAGAAAGTAAACATAAGTTAAACAACATTAGAGAAAATCACTCTTAGGATGGACTCATAACCTCTGATTAACACCAACATTAGGAATAGAGGCATTAATGAGCATAACTCCCCTCGACTTTACATACAAGTGCAATTAACCAAACGTAGATGGATAAAAATGTATTTTCTCCCGGGCACCTGAGATGGCGTCAGTGATCTTTCAAGGCGTCATGGGAATTGTTTCCTTAGCAATAAATACTTGATCAAGTTGAATTGAATAAAGTAAATGACTATATCACCGGCCATCGTATATGGGTCGGCAACCTTCAAGTTGAACACCCTCATACAATTTCATATACAGACGGATTCAAAGAAGAGAATGGCAACAAAGGTGCAAGATGGGCTATTACTCGAGGTGACAAGTCAAATCATTATTCATCAGCATGTTTAAATAACGAAGCATCGGTCTTTCTAGCAGAAATCATCACTATTACACAATCCGTGGTAGCTTTTCTTAACCATGACAAGCAATCAAAAAATGTAATAATTTGATCGGATTCTCAATCGGCATATGCTGCTATTCTAAATCCGTTAAGAAAAACTCATAAAGTTAAGAAGAACAAAGAATTATTTAACATCGGAAATTATGAAATTGTTCCAAAGGCCATTCATATATTCCATGAAACGAATTTGTAGACTATCTGGCAAAGAGTGGTACTGAAAGTCAAAATCGTTTTTTTATCTTGTAATCTTCGTATTCTTAAATTTATTAAATTTACAAAAATGAAACAAATTAATAATAGTAACTATAAAATTGGGTAGTACTTAAGATCAATTTCTGACGTAGCAGCACATGTACTCTTTTGTGTGTTGGTGCACAGATTTGGAAAATGATATTTTAGAATAAGGAATTAAACTGTGTTGGACGAATTTTAGAATTAATTTTCAATTGTTACTTTTGATGTGATGGCAACATAACTCCATTTTTACAAGATATTTTTAATATTTACAATATAAAATATTATGTTTCATTGTTATTAATGATAAAGTACATTTTTTTGTTTTTTGTTTTGTTTGAATTAAAATGAATTTTTTTAACCAAGAACATACATAAACAGAGATGTTAATAATTATTGTTTAGTGAGTATTTCACCTTGGTCAATTTAGTTTTATAGCTCAAGGGTCGTTTTACTTCAATTATATTGTCATACTAAAAAAATTATTGAATTTTAGGATGATTATTCTATATATACGTAGTTCGAGTACGATCTATTTTTTAGTCAAAAGCTTATGATCTTGGAAGAAACGATAATAACTAATACAAATCAGTAAAAGCCATTAGCCAAATAAATTATCTCTGAGCAACTTGGAAACAAATTTGGGATAAGATAACATAAATTATCAATGCAAGGCACATACATATTCTATTAATTCAAAACAAAATGGCATTCCACAAGTTTAATGGACGAATTTGAACAATTTTTGGTGAGATTTGAGATTATTTGCAGTTAAATTCAATTCAGATCAAACATATCGTGTAAATTTTTATATTTTTGGAAAGCAATGCAAGGCTACGTGAAAAAAGTTCTAAATTAAAAATAATATTGTGGATTATTTCACTAATTGTAAAAAGTAATAAATATTTTTCCGAGACAAAAATATTAACCTAATTTTAAATATGCCTCATATCTAGTGTATTTGACTACTATTCATTAAAAAAAAGTTTTAATTGGTCGACTTGTTTTAATATAATTTCAGTGATTTTTTTTATACAGCTTTTTTTATGCTAACTTATAATATATTTCATTAAAACTTATACTCAAACAATTCACCTTTTTTTATCACAGCAAATCTTCATAAAATAATTAGTAATCGGAAGGGTGAATTTTATTTTTCCTTAGCAGTTGTCATTAGTATTAATTACCTGAGTAATGAGCATCCTTTCCCAAATAGATTTAATTATATTCTAAAGCTTAGGGACATATTAATGTGTGCCCATAAAAGACGGAGCGTCACTCTGAGGATGTGTTCCGTAGTTGTCCTAGTAATTAGGACTTGTTGGACTCAGAGTAGAATTGCATTCAGTGTACGATCAATTCTTGCCAATGGTTTTGTATATTTTCTTTCCCCCTACTCCCTTGTCAGAGCTTATGGTAGCTGATCTCCAAAATATTCCTGAACCTGGTGACTTCTGATAGCTAGAACAAATTGATATCTGCCTTATTTGTGATACCTCCTTCATGTTGACCCAGTCTTCATCTACTTTTGAGAGAAGCATCTAGTAAAAGCTAGAGAGGTGACAATGGACTTCACCTTGACAGATCTACCTCATAGTTAAGACGTTTTCAATGTCCAATGGGTAAGGTAAATGAGAAACTTGAGTGTTCCAGATGAAATATTGTGGTACATCCACATTGTTTCTATAACTATCACATACAATAGCAATTATACTAGTAATTATGTAACTTTGTTTTGAAATTTTGCTCATGTAAATATATAAATATACATTTCTGAATTGTGTTCATATAATTTATCAAGATTCTATCCAATAATATAAAAAAAAGAGTTTCGAAATCACTTATAACTTCTCACATTGAAATGGTACTGATACTGGCGATATGTTAATCAACTAATAAGTTATTATTGGGTGATAACATATATACCTTCTATATAGTATCTTAAATTACAAAACTACCCCAATTGGTCAAATCAAGGACCAATAATAGAGACGTGATTTTGAAAAAGGAACTATTTAAATACCATACTAAGGACATAAAAAACCTTCACTTATATTGTACCAAAGACGAAAAAATCATTAAAACACATATTATATTTTGGGATAATTAAAATTTAAATTCAAAAAAGATCTAATTATAAAATAAACATAAGTATTTTGTTTAATTCAATTACTAACATATTGATGTATTTCATAATATCCAAATGGTGTAAATGAGACCATACATCTACTTTTTTTTTCCAAGATATTAAAAATTACATTATATGATATTTGAGGATTTAGGAGTGGTTAAGAGATGGAGAGAAGATCACTATATATAATGTAACATAACTTAAAAATACATTGTTTCTATATATCACAGGACTATTTTGTTTAGTCCAACAGGAAGAAGAGTTTTTTGACTTGCTGGGGTATATGGCTTTAATATTATTGGCTCCACTTATTAAAGAATCTTTTCACCTCGACTGTTGATGTTAGGTTGTCCTTTTAAAAATATCATGGACACTTCGAATATGAGGGTCATAGCTGAGTGGTCCATCAGGACCCAATCTAATGAATGTACCATCAATTGAACACTCCCAAAAATTAAAACCTTTATTTGGGCCAGAAAATATTATGTATGAAAATAATATTCAGTTGATCTTTCCAACACAAATTGAATTATATTTTCCAAAACTTTTTTTTCTTTTTCTGACTATTTGTAGCTTACAGAAGTTCAAATTATTCCGAACTACTTATAAATCGATTAAATGAGTAGCCATCTATTCATTGAGATTATAAGACAGTCGTTGTAGACATGTTATCTTTTATCTGCACAAACATATTATTTTAAAACCAGTTTATTTTATTGGACTTTTTTTTTAAGAAAATAAGGTGTGAAATGAAAAAATTTAGAACCGACCGGTTTGTCTAAATTTAAAATTTTGTAATATTGTAGGGACTTTTACCAGACATCGACGCCATTATTGGGATATTTGTATGATTTTATTCTCCCCGCAGACTGAAATATCCTTTTGATATTATTTGCGAATCATATTGTTACTTCACCTTCAATGTGTTGGGTACTCTAGTTCTTTTAAAGAGATGTGTCAGGTCATGTCACTATAAAAAGGCTTATCATCAACGTGTTATCTATGTATTTTCACTTAATTCTAGGAGGTTTCATAAATAAAACAGCCAGTAACTTGAATTTAAAGATTTTAAAAAATAACCATCTTTTGGGAAATTGTAAGAGTTACAGATTTTGAATTTATACAGGAATATTCTTTTTTAATAAAACATTTTTAACATATAAGTAGTAAAAATAATTACATAAACACCTTTTTTTTACGCTAATTTTTGGTTTCTTTGCAAAGGTCTTACAATTTTCGTATATTTATAAACAGCAGTATATTATAATAATTATACTCAATGAGAACATATTAATAGAAAATTGCTTTTTCATTATGTTTTGTAAAATATTAGCATGAAAATTAAAATGAAAAAAAGGAAGGGGAATTTTAAAATGAACATTGTATTATTGATTCTGCTTCATATCTTTACGTGAAGAATAAATACTAACAAAATAAAGAAAATACATGGAATATTTGGCTTTATATTTTAATACACTCACATCAAAAAATTATTTTGAAATAATTGTATTTCTAAAAATGTATGTATTAAGACTCCACACCATCGTATGTAGGATAAGCAGGATTTTCAGTTTGTGCTACATATACAGGAGTGGCAGTTGGAGCTTGCAGACTTCCTACTGTTCCATAATAGCCTGTATATTGTGCAAAGTAAACCTGACAACGAGTTGCAGCTTATGCTTCCCCGACTGCAACTACAGCTTTGTTCTTCATTTACATATTAATAGCTTCATCTTCTTTACGTTGCCGAAAAATTAGCCCATTCCCCTGAAAAGTCAAATTTTTTACCAGGTACTTGGGTATAGCAGCTGAAGCAACTTCCGGGGAAACAGGCACCCCATTAGATAACCTATTATCCATTCCATTATGATCTTCAAAGCTACAGCTTCACTTATGTAACAAATACTAAACTGATTGAGAAAAATAATCCGCCTGGTTTGCAGTGGAACTAACTTCACCTTAACATAAAGGTTGATCTTGATAATCTCCAGTATGATACTTGCCAGTTACTTTGGCCGTTGCAATTAATATTATCTTTATTTGATCCATTCACTCCAATTTTTTCCATTATCATTTGTTTAGCAAGTTTAACGAACAAAAATATTCTTCATATGTTTTTCTATCAATAAGTTTAATTACAACAGCTTCCATTTCTTTATATTGCATCATAGTAATGTTACAAATTAACTTTTAAAACACGAAATTCTAAGGACATAAGGAATTAATTAGTTGAAAAAATTGATCAATTCACACATGCAAAAAAAATTTGTAAAAAAACTGTACAATTTGTTTACAGGTTCTTATATTATCATACGTCACAGCTAAGAAGAAATAAAGTTTTTTATAATGAAATATTCTTTTTAATGTTCGGGTGGCTAAACACGTAAGGAACTTACTCTTCTTACAACTTGAAAGAAAGGAACAAAGTGTTCATTAATATTCAAGATTATCAATTTTTGAAAATATTTTCCTATAAAATATTTGATTCAACTACATAACATGAACAATATTATGTTGTAATATAAAGAGCACTCAAGTTTTGAATAAGAAATGGCAATAAGAACATGCATAAAATTTAAAAAAAAAATATTTAACTCAGATAAAATATTAAAAAACGCTTTCAGCTTATTCTGAGGATTTTATTACAAGTGTGAATAGTTTTAATTTAAAACTTATTCATCTAAATAATACATTTTATGTTGTTGTGATAGGTAATATATGTTATATTGCGTAATAAATAGGATGTGTAAATGAAAACATGATATTGGATGGAAAAGGTTAAAATTTAAAACCAATCCGATAATAACAAGGATTGTAAGATATGTTTTGAAACAGTTTATTTTAAGATAAGAAAGAATAGAACAATGGTATCATATACATTGACTATCTATATTAATAACAATTATTTCATAGAATACAAACAGGGTAACCAGGTAGGAATTGCGGGCGTCCTCACTCACTTAAACATAACTTGCAATTCCAATAATCAGAATTGGAGAAAATAATCTTTTAGAATAGTATAATACTTTATGAAGTTGTAACTTCAACAGTGTTTTTATTTTCCAATGCTGTTATTATTACAGATTTTGATTTTATTACAGGGTTCATTTAAACAAGTGAATGTGCTTATGAATAATGAACAGTTGAACTAAAGATTTTTCAGTGATATATATGTATATTGTGGCTCTTTCTAATGAAACGTCATTGCAGTTAAGCTTCTCTTCTCCCAAATATAATTCAAATTGTCTGGGTTACCACATTAACTTGCAGTTTTTTTTAATCGAAAATGCTCATGATATACAACTTAAAGAATACCAGATTATAACTAAGTTAATAAATGTTTTGTTTTATATAATACACTACATGTGGGATTGTAGAAGCTATATTATTTCAACTTGTTCCATTTGCATCAAATGACTTATTAAAAGGATATTCTTTTATCTCAACTTTCTTAGAAAGTTGCAATACAAAGTCACTTTCCAAAGAAAAAAAACTTATCTATCTACTTAACTTGTGTATAACAAGTTTTTTAGATATCATTGATGTTTTTTTACATAAAAAATGAGTATTATAGTAACTTATTTATTATTTGAGATGCACTTCGTTAAACAAAAATATATTATGAAATCTTTTGCACAATAGTGACGTAATAATTGATGGACCTTTTTATTGATAAGTTTATTGGTTCTAGAACTATTTGCTTAAATTGTTTTTAGTGAAGGATATATGCATGTTTTAAGAATTTGTGACGTCACTGTATGTTGAAGTATCAAACACTTTTACAAGATACATTTTGATGGCTTATTTAATATATTGTTGTACATTTTTTCTCTTATTCATATTACCTCCTGTTTTTAATAGGTAATTAAACAAATTTTATAAATGAGAAAAGTTTCATTTTTGTTTCATAATAATAATAAAACACATTTGTTGCTTTGTTTTATTTAATTTTAAAAGTTATATCAGATAGTTGACGTCCACTCCTGTCCATACACTGAATCACCCAAAGTTCTAATTTTTTTCATTTTTTTGTTTGTTTTTAAATAAATTTTCATTGGGAGCTTTTATAATTTTTCTATTTGATAGTTGTAGATACTTAGTTAATTAAATATTAAGTTATTGGCAAATCTGCAAATCATTAAGCAAATATATAATCTGACAAAAAGGGTTTGTTAAGTCTCATTTATTTGTTTTTTTTTCTTACGCCAACAGCTTAGTAATTTCATTGAAATTAAATAATCGGCAATTCTAACAATATAAATAATTTTAATAGAATTACGTTACTTAATGGACAATGTGCTCAGGAGATATTATCTCCCTGGGGGTTTCTAAAAAAAGAAATATACTTTATGTATTTGGTCTTCATAGAAAATTCCTAGGTCAGATGAAGTAATTGTAATAATTTTATGTTTACTCATACTTAATTGGTTCAATTCCATCTGACCTACAAAAGGAACATTAAAAAAATAACTCCAACTTACTTGATGGTGTGATAAAAAGTTATCCAATCCATTTCTTTATTTAAGCTGACGTTGATGTTTATTGTAGCAGACTAAAAAATTTAATCGAAAACATTTTTAAAATTTGTAACTGTTATTCGACATCTATTTGTTGCTTCTATGTATTTCTTTGCTGGTGTCAGAACCAGTGATGTGTAAATATGTCTTATTAGCATATAAAACTTAAGAAACCCCTAAATGAACATTTATATCGACAGTTTGGAAGGAGAGCTGCTTGGCTGCCAGCATTCGGGATAGGAAGGAAATAAACAGATTTTCCAATCCTTGGATATCAAGAACATATGGGCGGATATAACTCTCATGTCGATCCCCAACTCAACTCTGAGTCCAAAAAGAACTTACACTTTTAACTCCGGAGCAAGCCCTCATTGTTATGATCCGCCTTTTAGGAGCACACACACTGGTTCGTAAATATTACTTTATACATGATTGATTTTGTCAAAATAGCACCAATAATTAAATAATAATTATAAAAACTGTAAAAAATAAAATGCTGTTTTTATATTGGTAACTAGAATAAGCCATTCCTCCTTTCTAGAACATATTTTATTCACCTCTATGAAAATTGTACATTATCTTTTTGTTTATTAAAAGAAAAGTTTATATAATAGAAAGGAGAAAACAATCTCCTTGAACCCGTTGTATATTTTAAGATAATTATCGCTAAAATTAATAAAATAAGCATTAGTTATTATTATATGATAAGTATCTTACTTAAAAAGTAAACAAAAACATAATCTAGTTAATAACATCTTTATTGGCACCACTTTAAGATAATATTTAATTAAATTTGCAAGATGACTCTTCATCTTTTTCCCTTATTTAAATAACGTAAACAATTATTTTTTACTTATCATCAGCAGACATGGAAATTACTTCGAATGAGAGTATCTTATATATTCAGAAATCAGAATATATGGTCTTAAGATTAAATTAGGGCTTGGGTGCGCCGCTATATTTTGTTATTATGCACCTGTCTGTTTCTGGTGCCTTTTTTTTTTTTTTTTTTTTTTTGAGGTAGAAACGTTGTTTAATATCACTTTTTTAAAGTTTTTGGGAATCATGCAGCCAGTTGCTCCAGATATACAGATGATTGAATTTACAAAAGAGTAACGGAGTAGCTCCTTGACAATGATTTCTATCCATAACAAATAGGAAGTTTAAAATTTGGATGTCTAACATGCTACTGGCGTCCAAATCCAGGACGTGTTACAAATTTTAAAGGTTCTTTTGGAGATTGGACTCTCAGACAGGTCACTGAAATCGCTGATTGAGCGGTACTATGAATTGATTGTGTAGGAAAAATGGCCCTCTAGCAGTCAGACACTTATTTTGATGAATTCTTTTGTCAGGAACTACCTTGAATGAAAATCAAATCGAACAACTTATGCCAACGAGGACACTATAATTTTCACCAAAAAAAAATAGGTTAAATATAGTTGTTTTTTTTTGTTTCCCCCAACTAATAACTAATATTATAATTTGGGGATACTAAGGTACAACAATCATATATATTTCGTTTTTTCTTCTTGCTTCTATTTACAAAGTAATTTTTCACATTGATATATCTACCGTTTTTACATATCAAAAAACTATTTGTGAAAATATATTAGTGTATAAAAATGTATATAAAATATCAACATTTTATTTATTTTTAGCTGATAGGCTTAGCACTGCTGAGGTATTCAACATATTAGAAAAGCTTGGAAGATGATAAAAGTATCTTCATGGGCCTTCCCACAAACACAGATTTATCTGATGGTGACAGGGATATTTTACATGAGGAAGCTGAATATTTGTCTGAAAATATTAGAAGACTTTTACACCAAGCACCCGTCGAAACATTCTCAGATTAGAAAATGAAGATAATGAACAATCCCAATAATCAACTCTAAGAAGTGACAGTTTGGACAAAAAACAAATATTATAAAGGAACACATCAGCAACAACAGGAATATGATAATAATGAGTCATATTAAACAGCAAAAAGTTCATTTGATTTTTTTGAACATTTTATTAGACAACAAATTATTTTGAAATCATTAAACGTCAAAAGAACAACAAAGTTTTGTCTGTTAGTGTAAAATAAATAATAATGTATATGGAAGTTTTAATTCCTATCATTTATAGTAAAATCGACATCGAAAAAAAATATATTAGTCAAGTAGAGACCATGTTTCAAAACTATTATTTTATACCATAAGAAGAGACAATTTTCAATTTCATCTACAAAAAATGTTACAGAAGACCGCGCAGACAAAGTAAGATCACTACTTGACTATTTGCAAAAAAAAAAAATTTAAACAGTTTAAAAATAACCGAATATGTAAGAATTGACGATAGTATTTTCCCATAGTTTGGAAGCATTATGCCAAGCAATAAGCCCTTACAATTTGATTTTAAAATGTGGGCAATGTGTTCAAGGGCTGGGTATATCTATTTTTTTAATATCTGGGTAAGGAACCCTACAGTGTCCTAAAGAATGTCTCAAAAAATTGGATTGGGAGGAAAAGTTGTATTTAAACTGATTCAGAATACAAAACTTCCACCAAATAATTGCACTAAAGTTATTCTTGACAACAACTTCATTAGTATTTCCCTAAACCTCTACCACTTGGCTGTACTACAGAGTCTTTATTAAAATAAACAGGTGTAACGTTAATTTCAAGTGTATATTTTCTGCCTAATTGTGATAAAAGCTAGTTTATAATCAATATAAGGAATATATATTTGAAGGAAATTATATATATTTTCTATGTTTAGAACATTTTTTTTATTTTTTATGAATTTTGAAATAATGTGGTCAAGAGGATCTCAAAGTCTTGGTAACATATTTTTATTATTAAAAAATATTTCTGATGTTTTTTTCATTTATTCCGATGTATATAAAAATTCATACAAATGATAATTTTTCATTTTAACTCCTTCGATAAAATTCAGGCAGTAAAGGGTTAATTGAAAGATATATATTATATAAATTACATATATTTAGCATACGGGACATGTAGGAGGACCTTACATAAAGATATTCTCTACCAAGAAAAGACCCCATAAAAACAATCAAAAAGGACATATGATTTTGGTTCATTAGAAAATATTTTGCTTCTTTGTTGGAAAGATAACAGATGGTTCAATAATGTCACAAATTTCGAAGATTTCTTTATTAAGAAATGTCGAGCATGGGAAAGATGAAAAAAAAAACCTCAACATGAATATATTAAAAGCAATAACCAGCATATGGGTTATGTTAATACAATGGATCAGAGAAGTAATGCACACACCATTTATAAGAAAAGTGTTTGTAGTTGCTGTATATAAAATAGTGCTTTCACCAAATATTTGACATCTCAATCATAGATTTTCCCTAGACCTTAACAGTTCCAGAGACTAACTTAGGAATACCAAGAAGTTGACTATTACCAAATCAAGTTAAATTTTTTTGGAAGGGACTTTATCTTTTACGCCTCTAGACCCTCCACGTCTGCTCTCTGTCTGTACCAAAAGAAAGTATCCATCTTTTGGATTTTGATGAAAATGAGTGCATATTTATGCACAATATTGAACAAATCTTCTATTTAACTCTGTAGGGCATTTAAATCTGATTGATCAGTCTTTTATGTTCGATCATTATGTTTTTTTTTTATTCTGCCATTCACAATTAAGCATTTCTAGCTGTAACATGATAAATCATCCAAAGCACTATCACGAATGGCATACAATCCAATATCCCTTTTGAATCATTATTGAAAATGATTTTTTTTTTCTATTTTACATAATGATGAAATAAACAAGCAAAACTTGCGTTCCTGATAATAATTTTGCACTAGTTATTTTGGTTTCTTGGTATTTAAGTAACCCGAATAATTTTGTTTAACTCCTGGTCGATTCTGCCATTACTTCAATTTTGTTTGCTTAAACTTAATTGTTAAAAAGATGTTAAGTTATAATTTAACCAAACAAATAGTTTAAGATAAGATGCAAAAATACCCTTTTATCATCGTTCTAGTTATTTTTAAAACGCCCAATATCAACTTATATTATATAGATTTGGCTGTTTCATTAAAAAAAGATAGATAATACACACTGTTTGTAATAATTTAAAAACATATACTTCACTCTTATTCCGTTTAATATCAAAGAATCTAATGTAAAAACAAAGTTATATTAATATTTTTTAAAGATAACTTATTTATGTCACACAAGAAATAAACAACTTTTAAAAAGGGATAAAAGAAAAAGACAATTTTTCGAAAATTTAAGGGGGTTGAGCATCCGAATTTCTTTTGTTCATGCCTGTTCATAAATTTGTAAGTTAATGTTTTTTTAACACAATGGATATTTTTAGCTTATGAGAGCTCAGCATTAAAAAGAAATAAAAAATAGAAATGATCCTGTGTAGTCTTATGGAAAGTTATTTGGAGATAAACAACAAAATCTAAAATTAGCTGGTATTAAAATAAAAGTTCGTATGATTCAGTTTATTTACAATAGAGAACGTTAGACATTTTAAATAATTTTTAAAACTCGGCCATACAAAACTTTAAATATGTACTGTCATAATGATTCAAATAGCCAACACAAGGAATATATATAATTAATGACCAGATAGTATGAGAAAGTCTCAGATATTTAAACAAAACTTATAAATCATTTTGGTTCGCCAACGACTTCTTATTGATCATTAAAAGTACTCCAGAGAGCTAAACTTAATTATCGAATTACAACATTCCAAACACTAGATAAGTTTAAAGATGAATCAGATCTAAGAATGAATCTTAAAATTTCTTATGTTGTATGCACAAGTATTCATAAATATATTTTTTTAAAGGAAGGCTTTGCCAATATCCTCTGCTTTTTGGGGTAAATATTGACGTCATAGTTGGTGGAGGCCTCTATAGAAAATAAACAACAAGTAATATCAAAATAGTTAATCTCAAGAATTTTTACTCATCCCTCCAGCTGATAATCCTAAACAAAGTCGGGGTTTGAAATACAATTATTATTCCAAAGATTATCTGATTTAGTTGTAATAAGGTCATCTGTTAGATTGAATCTCAACGATGTCTTACTACAAGATTCGTGCATATTTATAAAAAAAGCGGAAAAACGCGTGTGTTATGTGTTATGCAGACGTCTTTTTGTGTGTTGTTTAAATGAAATTCGGAATTAGTGAGTAAAAAGTGTTTGAAGTGCTATAAGCACCTTTTTCTGTTGTATTTTATGGACAGCAATATACTCAAGGTCATTATTTGAGAGTCGAAAGTTGTATCTTGAGATCTCCAGGATAAAACAAATCATTGTTTTATATTGTTCTTCTCCTCTTTGGGAGGGTTTTTATATTTTATTTCATATACACCAATGAATACTTACTTTGAAGGAAAAGAAAGCGAGAGGAGATACGGTATGGGCATTTTTATGTATTTAAATCATTGATATGTATATTACCGTTTATTATTGTAAATAAGAGTAGCCTGTAGTGAATGTATTCAATATTAATAATAATATTGTACAATACAATTACACAAGCAAATTTTTATATAGGTTGAAGAACATTATCAATACGTATTACTAATGAAATAAATCGTCCTTATAATTCCCACTATTCAATTTTTGAATCCTTTTTTACTCTTTACTGTTTTATAAGTTATCTTTATATCTTTTTGGATATTATCATTTACTTTAGAAACTAGATGTTTTGTAAGACACTTGAAAATTAAATCGAAATAAAAACCAACAAATTGATACTTTTTATCAATGTTAACGTCAAGAATTTAAAGCCAATATAAGTCTTTCGCTATTAGTTTTAAAATATTATTATTAGGGAATATATATTTTTAAATTTTATCTTTGATTTTGCTTTATTAAACTCTAAGGCATTAATTGCTTGAAAGCTTACATCCTATGAGCCAAGATACTTTTTCGAACTAAGATAATTTTAATACCATCACCTGTTAGATATACAACCCTTTCTTTGAAAATCCCTAATGCTGATGACACGTCCTGGATCCTGCTGGCAAGAGAAGTGAAATTATATCTATCAGTATCTTTCCAACACAAGACGCTATCCTCAGAAATTTTAAAATTTCTAACTCGGACTTTTAATTTCTAGCATTTATTTTGGTTTCAATAATTGTTATTATTTTTAAATAGTGACTTTTATAATTGTGTTTTATTAAGGACTTTTTACTTATTATTATTGATACACATCGTTTTTTTTTATTTTTTTTTAAATTTTAAATCAATGGCACTTAACTTTCATCACTATAATACATTGCTTTTTCTGTTTTTCTTTTTCATTTGGCCTTTTTGCGAGTTCTCATATGAAGCATAAGCTTTTAACTAGAATGTTTATTTATGTATATTTATTTACGTAATTACTTTGTACATATAAAAGAAACGGTGAATAATAATATAAAAAAACAAATTTTATCGGTCTGTCTTTCTTGAAAAAAAAGTCAAAGGCCGTACTATACATAGTGCTGTATATATGTGTATTGATACATATTATTATGGAAATATTACAGGCGTGTACGTAAAGCATCGAATATTGTGCAATGTTTCTGTATTTATTCCTCCCTTTTGTATACAATACTTGAAATGCGTTCTCAGTATATACCTACATGTCAAATTGTCGCCTACTTTAAACCTTGATAACTTGAAGACGGCATTATCAAATAAAAACCCGTTACCAAATAGAAAAGCTATTCTCGTCAGCTGACGATACGTAGTTCAGTTAGCATCATGCCGTCATCATATGAGGAGATAAAGAGCTATAAGTGGAACGAGGAGCTTTCAAGGTCCGCCGTAGTCATTGCATTGGTTAATAATGAAGGTGAAATCTCCAATTCAACGATTACTTCAACCTTAGGAGTGAATTTACGGATTGTTCAGCGTATCCGTAAGAAGCTAGAGGACATCTGGGATGTTGATGCCACCATAAAGAGGCCACCCAAGGAGGAGGGCGCCGACAGGAAGGTCAGGGCACCGACTTTGTCGACAAGGTGAAGAAGATGGTTGAGGATGACCCTACCAGGTCCTAAGGTGGAGGAGCTACAAGATGCAGGTGGGCCAGATCTTGACCCAGAAGGCAAAGGACAACAGGCTGATGAAGTTAACAAAATTAATCAACTGTGGTTTGTCTCTGATGAAAAGAATTTTTGTCAAGATCAGAAGGTCAACACGCAGAACAACATGTGGATAGCCACCTGCACCAGCCATGGGAGGAAGGTAATGAAGACCAAGTTCCCTGCAATGGTCATGGTGTTCGGGGTGGTCAGCAGTGAAGGTAATGTTATGCCTCCTCACATGTTTGAAACGGGTCTAAAGGTCATTACAGAGGTCTACCTGAATGTTATGGAGAAGGTGGTTTTGCCCTGGATCCAAGGGGTGGCGGAGACAGGCCCTGGGTGTGGCAACAGGACTCAGCACCCTGCCATGTGTCCAAAATCTCCATGCAGTGGTTAACCGAGAACTGTTATGACGTTGTAACCAAGGATTTGTGGCCTCCTAACTCTCCCAACCTTAATCCTTTGGGCTATTTTGTCTGGGGCTATGTCGAGAGACATACCAACAGACATCCCCATAGCACCAAGGCCAGCCTGATGGACTCCATCAAGGCGGTATTCGGCAACATGGACAATGAGATGGTCAGAAGAGCCTACGGCCAGTTCAGAGGCCGTATTGAGGCTGTTATTGATGCGAACAGTGATTATATAGAATGAAGTTTTATAATGTTTGTCTGAATTGATTCATAGAAATAAAATCAATATTTTTAATTAAAAAACCAATTGTTACCAAAACGACCTACTTCAGTTAATAAAATGATTAGCAACACTGTATTTACCTTTTAATAGAATCAAACAATTGTCAATCCTTAATTGTAGTTTAAATGCCTAAAGTAATAGAAATTACTGTTATGTGGAGTGTCAAAATCAAAATGTACCCATAGTAGACAACGGGTAATAAGGGAAATTTTTTGTAATAAAATTGGAAATAAAAATATATTTTGTTGAAAAATACTTTAATATTGCTGAAGGATATCAGACATCGGTCCAAATACCTTAACGAGTATTTTCGATATGCGTAATGTATATTTTGTATTGATGTAGCTATTTACAATTTTATTTTCCGAATGGCATACATATTAATTATAAGAAAACTTATATATTATAGATAGATATCCATACAAAAACCCTATTCCATAGTAAAATTCTACGAATTCTGACTTATTTAACCTATAATTTTCTTTTAAGGAAATCATCTTTATTATTGGAAGTAATAAACTAAATATTAACAATTTTATAAAGTATAATATTTCAGGTATGATTCAGAATGATCGATTACTTCTAGTAAATTTATATTCAACTTTAAATGTCTAAAAGAAGATAATGGTATCAAAAAGTTGTCATAACAAAATAGTTTTAATTTTGTAAGACGATCACAACAAAGGATCTTTAAAATTGTATTTAATGATACTCACATAACTTCATCTAAGAAATCAATTAATAAATATTTGAACTTATTTTTTAGATATGATCTATCTCTGATCATATCAAAATCTTCGAATCCAAAAATATATGTTCTATGTTGATGAAATAATTTGGTTAGTTTGAAAAGAGAATTACTTTTATAATAATATTTGACTTAATAGAAAAGCAGGCTGGCCGAGAAATATCTAGGATAACTAGGTTTTCAAATCAAAATAATGCTACTTCATTTTAAATAATCACTTATTGTATCAAATATTTATGAATTTGACTAATCGTAGGAAAATGTTATTAAATAAACGTCTTTTAATAAATGTTACTATCCGATAAATTTAGAGAAAAACAACATACTTCCAAATAACATATCTTAGGGTTGGGCAAGCTTTTCACATACTATTATAGGACTGATTAATGAGCTCCAAAATCCCTTAGGAGAAAGAAAAGGACGAACCTAAAATATAGAAACATTCCTTTTTATTTAACTTTTTTATTCAACTATTGAATCCTTTATATTTAATAAACATTCTAATGAGAGAAAAGAGTCCAAACAATATTTTGACAACTCAAATTATACAGTTCAGTATCTAATAATATTATTTCATAGAGAATATGATGAAATTCTCCTGGAGCTCTCCGATTTTTGAAGATGGATCAAATCCAAACATTCCTCCTTAACTTACTACATATAAAAATAATACTTGACTGCCAAAAGAAGCATGACTACCCTCTCTCAATTTGTGATCCTCCTAGAAGATAATTGATAATTTTGTGAAAGTTTCTTGATTTGAAGCATAATTATAAGTAAGAACTAATGATGTCAATAACAAAATAAATAATTTTATTTACCCAATTTGTGACATTTTTACATAATATAGATACAGTACTGTTGCACTAGAAAATATTGTCAAGAAGTCCTGTTTCTTAACAACGCAATGACACGAAGCTCCATTGAGTGAATACAAATTTCTCCACAAAAATATATCCGGCCTAAAGTAGCACTTTCTTATCCCAAAATTCGATGTAAGCATCTGTATTGAGCCGATACTTCCTCTCCACAAAAATGTGAGGGCAGACTCCAAAACGCCCAAGACCATGGTTCCATTTATATTTTTTGTACAAAAGACATGTATCACTGACACTAAGACATTGTTTGGATGTTCAGTTGTGATGTAGGCGTTGTTTTGCTTATTCATAGGGCATTAACAGTGAAAAAATTTTCATCAAGAAAAAAGCAAAACTTTTCCCAAATTTTTGAAGGCACTGCGAAAATTTAGGAGTGTCTTTGATATTTCCAACCGACTCAGCTTTCTCTATTCACAAATAAGATGTCTTGTAGTCCTCCTTCCTGATTTTGCACCAACCTCATTACAGATAGAAAATAATGAAATGTAAAGCTTAAGCTCAGCACTTCATATTAAAAAAAACAATTACAGTTGAAACCATAATTTTACATTTCGACATTTTTTAATTAAAAGGGTAACGCTTGGATAAACATTTTTTTAAATTAAAAATTTGACATCTTAATTTAACTTTTTATTAAATCTTTTATAAATTTGACAACCAACATTGTCTTCAACATTAAATAAGCTTAAATTTGAAAAAAAAAAAAGATGACTGGAATGTACACCTCTCTATTCTCTGAAGTGAAATAATTTTTTGAGTATATAGGATAGAATTGTATATCATATTAATAGTATATCAAATATCACCCCATTGAATTAGATAATACCTTTTGAGGGGAAAAATATTTCAAACGTTTTGAAGTTCCAGCTGTAGTAAAAAGAAAATCATAATTTCTATTGGATTTTCTTATTTTTTTCAATCAATAATTATATGTTTAGCAATCAAAACAGTGCTTTCATGACGGTCGTACTCCTTCAATTTCAATGTATTATCCACTTTTTCTACAATTGATCTTCCAGAGCGTTATACATCTAAGACCCCCAAATTATTTTACTAAGTCTATTTTTGATGACTGCTTTAACAAAACTGTCCCAGAAGTTTTGTTAGTACGAAATCCCTATATATACATGTAAAACATAAGATACACATTACTTAAGCAATCCATAAGAAAAATAATGGAATTGGTCTTACTATACCTATTATATGAAAGCAGTTCAAGGAAGAATACTCCCTGTAGATAGTTATATAGAAAATGATTGAGAGGTATTTCAATTCTAAACGATTCATAAACAATTTTTAATATGTTTATTTTATTCATAAAAAAAAATACGGGATGGGGTTGGGGCTCCTCCTCCCTCTTGTTTGAAAAGATTAAGAAATATATAAAGGGTGTTTCAATAGGGACGCTCACATTTTACGTTGATAGGTTTCGAAAAAGACGTCATATTTGTTATTGTTTCTTTGACAGCTGTGCTCAAAAATAATTGTAGTTTCATCATGGAGTAGTACCAACTCGAGCAACGCTTACAAATTATTAAAATTTATTACAAGAGTGGTGAGTCCTTGATCCAAACTTTAAGAGTGTTAACGCCAACTTATGGTCAACGTAATCAACCTGCAAAATCAACAATTCAACGTTTGGGGAAAAAATTTGAGTTCATATACATGCTACATAATGTTCCTGTGCCAGTGAGACAAAGAAATGGACGAAGTTTAATAAATATTGCTCCCACAAGCGCATCAATTCAAGATTACCCAAATTTGTCTCTTACGCGCTGTTCTCGATCGTTGGGCATCTCTATGACAACCTTGTGGGGAATTTTGCGAAAATATCTTGGCCTACACCCGTATAAGATCAAGTTGACACAAGAACTGAAGCCACTTGACCACTTCAAACGTCGGGAGTACATAAAATGGGCTGAAGGAAAATTCGCAAATGATCCTGATTTTCAAAGTAAAATCATCTTCAGCAATGAGTTACATTTTTGGCTCAATGGCTTTGTTAACAAGAAAAATACGCGCTATTGGGCCAGAAAAAACCCAAACTTGATTCATGAGGCGCCATTACATTCTCAAAAAATTACTGTTTGGTGTGGATTGCATGCTGGCGGTGTCATTGGCCCGTACTTTTTCGTCGAGGATGACAATCGCCACGTTACTGTGAATGGAAATCGTTACCGCGCCATGATAACCGATCTTTTTTGGCCTGAATTGGAAGATATGAACTTGGATGATATGTGGTTTCAACAAGACGGCGGCACTTCACACACATCAAATGTTATAATCGATTTATTGAAGAGTAAGTTTGATTAGCGTCTTATCTCCAGAAATGGACCAGTTAATTGGCCGCCTTGCTTGTGCAATTTACCCCCCTCTAGACTATTTTAGACTTTTGGGCTCATGTGAAAGCCCTGGTCGTACCAATAATCTGACGACGTTAGAAGAGCTCAGAACAAATATGGAACGCAAAATTGCTGCAGTTTCAGCAAATTTATTGCAAAAGTAGTCGAAAATTGGGTTCAACGATTTGACTTCGTAAAACGTGTACGTGGCAAATAAATAAATTGTCGATATCTCAAACCGTTTTTGTTTTATTTAAAAAATAATGTGAGTGCTGTTAATAAAAAGCCCTTTATAATAAAATATTTTTTTTGTTAACGTTGATTATTTTATTGTATATAATTGTTACACGTGAGTTATTTAGAGTTGCATTCCTAGTTATAATTACTTAGAGTAATCTTGAGTATCTTTAACTTCCTAGTCAAACGACTAATCTAATAAAGAATAGTAAAAATTATTATAATCATAATCAATTTTACTAATAGGTAGCATTTTGGGGATGTAAAAAAAGAAACTGAAAACCAACATGTTTTCCTTGACAATTTGAAAAAAACCCAGACTGTTTTGCATTAAAGACATATGATTAGATCAATTTCAACCACTTGAAGCAGAAAAAGGTCACTATATAAAAATGAACATAGACAAGAATTACACAGATGTCGCTACTCAATTCTACTTTTATTCCAGCAATGGCATACAATTATAACTCTGAAACAATTCCTCAAGGAGCTTATCTGTCATTTATGACCACACACAAATGTTCAAAATTGTTTTATAGATCATTGTATGTACTAGAAAATGAAATTTACTCCTAAGAAAATATATAAATATAACAGCTAAGGAGAAACAAAAAGAGCCAGCTAAAAATAGTTAATGATTATCATTATTGACTATAATTAAATAGAATACTAGTTCCTTGTAAATGTAGGCCTCAAGTGCACCCGCAACAAAAGGGATAAAATAACTCAGAAATGACTTCAATGAATAACATTAGTTTTTTTGTCATATTTTTAAAAGAATTAGAGTATTTCTTATTTAAATCATAATTCAAGTTTTTAAGAAATTATTTAATTACATTATCAAGCTTTTTACAACCATGATTTTTTGATGTACTTAAATTTATCTGACTATTTATTTCTAACAAATGTTTTTTTTTTCTAAAATTAGTCTTTTAACTCACTGCTCGTCAGATTGATCATTAAAATGAAAATTGTTTTCCAAAATGAATATTACGGAATCTATTAAAGTGGTTTATATCTGGACTATGAGTGATCCGATTCACCACCAGATCGATGCTATTTTGCAAAAGTAAGAACTTTGTTTCCTTGAAAGAGTAAGAATATGAATTACCTTAAATCAAAGTATAACATCTCAGCATAGTTTTGTCCCTCTTTTGGTTGTGTGTTTTGACTTCTGGAAGGCTTTTTATTCAGTATACAAGAGTTCTCATATAGGATTTTGTTATTTCTATCAGTATACATCAAATATAATAGAGAAAAAAAGTATTTGATCTCTTGACAATTTTGTAAGTTTGCCCCCTGATAAAGAAAAGAACGATTCATAATTTTAATGGTAGGTTTATTTGACAGTGAGATACATACCATGAACAAAAATGTTTGGAAGGAGAAAAATGCCTAGCTGGTCTCCAGACTCTAACCAAGAAGATTTGAATAAATTTCTTACTGATTTTTTTGGCGACTCTGATGAGAATTACCAAGTTTTCTATCTCAATGGACTAATACTGACAGATTAACTCTTTCAAAAATGGTTTCTGATGTGTCATGCTTTATTATGAAGTTAATATAATCTTTAACAGAACTTAAACCTCATTCTTCATTTCTAAGGGACAATCTATATATTTGCATAAGCTGATACAAGATTTAAATAAATCTAGTGTTATCTTTTTTGGTAATTTTGTTGAAAATTATTTGTTTGTGGTTAATGAGAATAAAAATTTTGTTTATAAGATTTGCAAAATTAAACCAATCTTGATAAGACTGGCCATTAAGCTTACATTGTATTAACGAAGGTGCGGTGATACTACTGTTTTAGGACGCGAAGAGTAGTTAGACATTTTTAGAACTAAAATGTCATTGAAAGACTACCAGACAAAATCAATTATATCAATTTTTACATTTCAAAAAATGACTGTTACACATAAGCAATATGTATAAAATACGTTTGTAGAGCTAAAACGTATATATAAATGTTATTGTCCAACATGTTCAAACATTTAATAGTTTTGTTTTATATTTTCAATTGTTTTTCGTAATTTATGAATAAATTAGAACCAGAGAATGTTTGTGTTTTATAACCACCATAGAATAATTTCCTATATCTCTGCTAAGGAAATATTATCTTCTATTGTTCCCAAGATATACCGGAAGATTTTTATTGAAATAACAAAAATTTCCTTTTCGAATGGAGAGTTACTGCATCGTGTATTTTTGTTTATATACTTCTGATGATGGGTAATATTTTATCAAACAGATCAGTCGAGAAAATATCATTTCCATTGGGTACTGACCATCTTTTTTTATGGTTTGGAACGCCAACGTATGAGTCGAACACTACCATAGAAATAACTCATCAAGCCACAATTTTTTTTTTAATAATACAAAGGATCTGAGCTGCCTATAAGCTAGGGCTAGACATAAATCTATTTTGACGGTTAATGACCTTCCAAAACACACTGATTCAGTATTTGTGGAGGGAAACTTTGTTTTCAGCTTTTAGGACTGCTGAGAACCCCATTCCTCCAACACCACGGCATTTGAAAGTATTATATTCGAGAGATTTTAAGAGTAATGTTACTGTGGTATCTGGAAATTTTAGATCTCCCGAAATCTTGGAATAAAAAATTAGAGAGATCCTTATTATTTATTTATGAAACCAAAAACTTTACTGTGCAATTTTAAATCTCGGCTAGCCTTATTTTTAAAATGTTCTTTGTAAAGACTGTGGAAAAACTTTTAACTCCTCTGTACATGCTTTCATGTTTTCATAGATTGTCCCAGTGTTCGATTTCTAAAAGTATTTATTTCCTGTCATGTAAAGGGACAAGATAAGCAAGAATTACAATTGACAAAAGTACTGGTTTTGTTTGGGCCTTCAAAATGAAAGGGATCCGTGAGAAAGACAAAGACGTTGAATTTAGCGTTATTGAATTCCAAAGCTCTAATTCCTAGTAAAGTTATAAATTATGAGCCCTATACTGCTTAGAAGAAAAGAGCTGTTATGCTATTAGATGTTGAAAGATATGTTGCCTTTTCTTTGATGGTTTTGAACAACTTTGGATCTGGATGGAAATATGGAGGCGATGTAATTAGGTATTAACCTCGATGACCGCAAAATATTTAAACTCCTTAAAATGGATTGTAAGATCTTACGAAGCTTCTAAAAAGAAATAGTCTTACTATGGAAAGATTCCATATCTCAAATTAGGATCAGGAGGTCATAATTTTTTACCATTATCAAAGGGTTACAAGTTTTGAAATTTATTTTTATGATTCACAAGTTTCGATTAACCTCCTTTACAAAGTAGTAATACGCTTTTAAAATCGCATATCACAATAAATATCAATTCTTAAGTCTATGTAAATATTGTTACCTTATAATCTGGGTGGATTAACTCTTTTTTAGAGAAAGGAAGGAGGACACATTTCATTTCACTTATATTTTCATGTCATACAAGTGCAAAAAATAAAAACGGATGTGATACATTTCAATGACTATTATGAATAACATAAATTAAAAATGAATCAAGGACAAAAAATGTGTGAAGGGTTGATATTATGTCATAGGTTCATCAATATTTTTTGTTAATACGCCATTGTAAATATGATGTTCAATGCTTATACTTGCTTGTATTTATAATCGAGAAAACATCATTTCAATTGAAAAATAGATTAGCTATAAAGCTGAAATTGGATATCAATACAAATTAAATTTATTTGGATTAAATCCCCTTAAAAGTTATCAAACTATGATTTTTTTATGTAAGGGTCTTTAAAAATCCCAAAAACAAATACACTATATATTTGGAATGAGGAGTAATTAAGATTTAATTGAGTACTGTGGAAATGTCATAATACTTAATTCTATAATTATCTTTAAGTAAACTGTTAGTATTAAATGTCAATAGTGTAGCTTAATATAATTACGTCATTTGAGATATAATACTATATACGTTCTATTCGTCAAAAGTAAATCTTATAATTGATATCAGTGGTTGGATGGATTATCAAAATTAAAAGGCTACATATAACGTTTATAACTAATTTATTTAATCCATATTTTCCCAACTCCGAATTATTTCATGAAAATTTGTAATTTAGTGTATTTTTATGACTGTAAATGGTAGATTCAGTATTTATTTCATCCAAAAAAATAAATTGAATTTCCCAGGACCAGATTAATGAGCGTCAGTTTAAACTGGCGCTGGTAACAAGAGGGTAGGTGTTTTTCTTCTTCCCTTCTTTAAGAAATATTAAATTATTTTATGATTGTTCATCTAATATTTTGTTTTATAAAAGAAATATAAATGTTTTAAAAGCTTTTCAATATATGGACATATATGTATATTCATCCTCTTTAATTTTCTACAAATAAATATATTTAAATTTTGAGATATTTAGACATTATGAACACTACTTTGTATGAAAATCCTTAAAAAAATCAGGATGAAGACCTACAATGTACTCTTCAAAAAGATATTTACACGTCTTAGATCATTGAACACATGGTCGTTAATTTACCTTTGCAATCCAATGGTCTGTTCGCACGTAACGAATATCTATTACTACTTTTAGTATGCTTCGTGATGATGGAAGAATAAAAGGTATAGTGTTTTCTGATTGAAATCTTTTGTAATAAACTTCGACAATTTCTATTCTAAACCCTAAAAGATCAAGCTGTTTTTGGCCTTGATTATGAGGTTGTAATCGATAAAGTTGATATGCATTATTGATCGATATATCACCACAAAAGCAGAAAAGTGGCCACGACCATTTCTTGTTTCGAAGATTTATCATGTAATTGCTTATGTTTTGATCCAACTTGTCAACGCCACCCATGTGCCTATTATATACTGAAATATCATTTGGTTGATCAATATAAACTCTTCCACCGTTGTCTTTCATGTAACGAGAGGCTCTTTTCATGGGTTCTTTTCCATACAGCGTTGATGCAACTGTCACCACTTTATTATCTTTCCAGCGAACAAGAGTAACATTATATTTATTGTCATTGACAACATTAGAGATTCCTCTCGAGCCTTTTTTTATTTCATCATTAGCTATCAATGGTGCATTTTCAGTTCTATTTGCTCAAAGTGTACCTGAAGCAGCAATTCCATTTTCTTTCAATAATCTCACTAGCCTTGGACTAGTAAAAAGTCCATAACTATAGAATTGAATCAGGGATTTTGGTAATTTAGATAGATTTATAATAAATTCACAGCGAGAAAACATTTAAATTTATTTATCTACAATTGTACTGCTGAACCATATTGCTGCCCATATTTTGTAACCAAATTTGACAAATTTGTTCTGAATATTGATTTGTTTGTGCCCATAAAAAGTTCAAATAAAGATGTAAGAAACTCATTTAAATTTCTAACTGGTTCAGGAAGAGACCAAAAACTGAAATTCTCTTCATTTTAAATATATTAATGTCGTCAATTGTTCACATGGTTTTCTTTAGCTATTTTTGTTTTTTTATTGATCGGATTGTTTCAATTTTTCAAATTTTTTATAGCTCTTCCCTTCATAGACAATGAGCTAGAAAAAGTGTACTTAGTTATATTTTTTTGATGATCTTGCTCACATCAATGTCTCCTTTCCTTACTCCTTTCACTACTAAGGATGCGGGGGCTTGGAGCTGATTTCCACTTAGGCTAACAATACTTGTATCTTCTTCATCGCCAAAATCAACGTCACTGTTACATTCATTAACATTTATTGGAGGTTCAATAAAAACTTTGATTATGTTCTGATTTTTTACATAACATAATCTGATAACTCATACAAATATTGAAAACCTCATCTTAATTCAATTTTTTTCAATTAACACTAATTTTACTTTTTTATATACTGAAAACTGTCTTCTTTTTTCAAACTAAATCTAAACTTAATACGATAACACGTTACCATACTTATTATTGATAAAGTACTCTTTCATTTACGTTTCTTCGATGAAGGATGAACAAGAAAAGTTGAGAGTTAATAATTTGTCATTTCAATTACACGAATACCTACCCTCCTGTTGCAAGCGTCAGTTTAAACTGACGTTCAAATATTTGGGTTTCAATAGAAATGAAATATGAAAACTGATATTTTTCCATTTAATACTGATGGAATATAGTAAATTAAATTAATTTTTAGCACTATTTATAAAATATATCAACTTACAAGAGTTCTGTGGCTGTTGAAACATAGACTAAGGAACAATTTAATAAAGGATTATATAATTAGTAATTTTCAGTTATCTTTTACATAAACTTTTTTTTACCAAAAACATACATTCACATATGTTAATACACTACATCTATCAACTAAATCAATTGATTTTACAAGAAAGTTGAAGATACCACTCATAAAAAGGGCTGTCAGTTTAAACTGACGTCGGGAAGATATGGGTTAAATGTAAGTTTATTAATAGATCATATAAATTATTATAAGTTTAAAAGAGACAACATCTTCATCACAGTAGAAAAAGACTTTTAAAATTATATTGTTGTCTAAGTAAGTAAAAACTAGAATACTAAATTAAATTTCTAAACATATCTGCTAAAAAGTACTTTAAAGAACGTACAAAATGTAAGATACATTTTCATGGGCGAAAAATAGTTTATGTTTCCGTAATTATTAGGTTGTAAAAGGTAGATCTGTTATTACACATAATATTACAACTGACTTTCTAAATATATAACCTATTTTACCGAGCAAGATTTGTAGACTGAAAATGATTTATCATTATGATTTGACATTATAAACAATAGCAAAATTTAAAGAGTCACTGTTTAACAACTACCAAAATAATGATACACAAAATATTGTCTAAAATCAAAGTACATTATATTATTAAGTAGTTTATATAATCTGAAACATTGTAAGTTAATTAAAAAAACAGTAGTCACTAAAAAAATGATTTTTTTACGTTCCCTAAAGTTCTTCAGGTAGTAATAAGAAAAAAGTCTCGCAACAACGAACAATAGTGATACATTTATTTATGTAATTTGAATAGAAAATAAAAAATTATAATTTATTTTAGCACTTTTAGTCCTTATCAAATTTTGTCCATATAGCCTTGATAGCGACCTTAAAATATGCTTGTAATATGTGAGGTTTGGTGCAAGCAGTTTTTAAACTTGTACCTAGATAGAATAAGTTTAACAGGTTCAATTCTGGTAGGCTAAAGGGCCACATGTCCTTCATCCAAAAAGAATGCACGTTGTCTCTTAATATATATATTTTTTTCTGTTGTTAATGGCGCCTCCGTCTTGTTGCAAAAAATTTGCCCTGATTCTCTTTCTTAATCAATAGAATGGACATGACAGAGTGCAACCTTATTTATGCCTCACTGTTGGCTGTTTCACCATTTTTTGATAAAAACACCTGGAACTGTCACTGAGGCTGTATTTTTTTGTCTTGAATGTAAATTCTAATTAATCAGGGACATATCTAAGGTTAAACTCAGAATGAAAAAAAACCATTGCCACTGTTGAATATACAGTCACGCTTATCATCAGAAAATATGAGAAATGATTAATGAAAGTTGAGTAATCTAAATTATTTTATATTTCGATATGTCAAACCATAAATAATTGGTTACCAAACAAAACAAATATAAGCTCTCTAACTCACGTACAAGTTGTGAAAAGGATCCGTGAATGTGATTGACAAATTTCCAATCTGCAAACCAAGCAGTTGAGCGACACTAGGACCACCGTCTACGCGGTGAGCAAGTCTAAAACGTTGGAGAGGAAGAAGGTATCTATCAAAAAGTCAAAAATTTACCATCAGGATTGAAAGAAAACAGTGTATGCAAACCCCCTAAAGTCCAAAAGGGGCCATGCAAGAGATAATTGGTTTTCACACTAATTTATGCAAATAGCTATTAAAAAAGCGGGTGGGAAAAGATTTATGTGGGTGGAGAGGCCATTTTTGACAACAGCCACAAAAGTAACACATCTCCTCTGTTGCTGGACTCTTTTTAATTTGTATTTTGAGTTCTTTTGAACTCTTTTTTTTAATACTTTTGGCCCCTTATACCCCTGATGCCGACCCTTTTGATAGTAGCTTTAGGTTGCTTGTCTAGGCGAAGGCCTGCAGTGTCCTTCATCGAGACACCGAGGCCCTCAGAGCCACCATCAATCAGCACTAGGACGCTATGACAGAAGACTATATATACAGCGGATGCCAGGCCTTCCGCCAGCACTTAAAGTAACCATTGCCTTTAAATGCGGGTACATTAATGATTCAGAGAGATAAGACACACATTTATTGATCGTATTAATTTTGTTGAAATTCTATATTTAATTAATGAATAACATCTTGTTGTAGTTTAGATTTAAAAGTGTTCATATTTTAATGGCCCGCTCAGTAAATAGAGCATTTCATATGAATATTTAGTGAGTTGATACAATTGGACTGAATTGAGTGAACCATCTGTTGTTTGCAAAAAATCTTGCTTATTACCATAAAAAAGTCTGTGGAATGTAACATTGATTAAACTTAAGAGCTATCTAGATAGTAAAATTTAATGTGCTTATGTTTGAATGAAAATAATGATTTTCGTATTTTTGATTTTAAAGAATTTTTTTAAGTAGGATGTATTCTGAGATCTTTATAACATGTGCTTCCTGATGTACAGGATTTATAACAAAACAAGTGTGGTTTCTTTCTTTAAAGATTATATCTACGGTAGGGAACAATAAACAATTAAAATGACGATATTGGATGTATAAATAAACAATGCATCCACTGGCATTGGTTGGAGATCATTTGGTCATGAAATATCAGAAAGAGTATTCCAAAAGCAACAAGTGCTAGATTTCTTAGCGCCAAATTAGTGCTTTTGAAATATATGCGATTGTTTGTAATTCTGACCGGTCAATTGGAAGAATCCAGCAGGATTTTGAGACTAAGAAATATCTAAATGGTATAGTCACATAAGAAAGGTGAAAGCGTGGAATAACATCCATTGAAAGAGAGTTCCATAGGACTTGGCACAATAATCTCAATCATTTAAAAGATTCCATTGTCCGGAAATGGGATAAAATTAATTCCACCAAAATTGTTACAGAATGTAGAAGCTTCCTTCCTCGTCTTGAGGCAAGTATGGTGGTAGATAGTAGATAATTTGAATCTTGAATTTTCGTGCATTGTAACTTGGATAAATTCAATATAAATTTTAATATGGTTTCCAGTTTTTCTTTAATCACGCTCAGAAATTTTTTGGAGCAAATCGGACTTTATTTCTCACAAACCATGTAAATCATAATTATATATTTGATATATGAAATTACAATATAGTTCATCAGTCATAACGTTGTATTATTTTTTCCAACAAGCTATTATACTATTTTTTCTCTCTAACATTAATGTTTTGAGTAACTATGTGTGAAGGTGCTCATGAAAAACGTTGAGTAAAAATGATAATTTCTTGAGTGGTTATTTTCGTATGTTTTTACACAACATTTATCTGTTAGCTACGTCTAATAGCTCTAGGAAATCCCAGGTACTACCACCCCTAGTATCTTATATATATAAGATCTGTATAAGGGTAAGGGACTAAAAATATCTTATAGGCCTGAAACTTTACTATTCTTATTTTTAAATAAACCTAAGTTACCAACTAAAATTATCAAATTTTGAGACTTGAGTGGTAGATGCATAGCACGTATCAAATAAAAATCTTGACTCATGCATAAGTTTTATTAATATAATTTATCAAAAAGTTGAAATAAAAATAGTATAAACTTTTTCTCAAATAAAAAATTGGAATATTATTAATAAATTAATAAAATTTATGTGTTTGTTTAAAAATATATTAACCCAAATAAAATGAAGACAGATACATAAATATAACATAATATATTTTGCGTGTATAATACATTAAATTACTTTTATCATGATCGACCTCCGTCATTTCTACAATATTATTTATTACCACTCTTAATTAACTTTAAAATGCATAAGTATAATACCATAACAAATCCATTATTGTGCAAATTTCTTTTGAAGTGTTGTTTACTCAGTGTAGTCTTCAAAATATATTAAATTGTGTTATATACCTACACACTTTTTTTTAACTAATCAAAATATACAGGATTGACCATCAATTTTAAACATTTTTAATTTTTTTTAATTTAGTGATTGATTGGCTCGTTGAGTAAAACATTTTTGTAAATATTTCAAAAAAGTTATTATATTATATTACGTAATTTGTTCATTAAATCCACCATTTTGATCAACTACATCCCCAATACGAGATTGAAATGTATCCTGTTCTCTTAGGAATTTGGGCCCCTTCTGTATCCCTTGCAGCAAGGAGATCTTCCAAATTTGAAAATGAAACCTTCGACTTGAGATACCCCCACATAAAGTAACCGACAGGGTTAAGATCTGAGTACAAAGGGGTAACGTAATCTTGTCCCAAAAATAAATATTTTCCTTAACAACTCTTTGCATTAAATGTTATGTATTGGATCTCTGTCTAGTAGAAGAGGGTCATCTTTTTCATTCTGAATGAGTTAACCTCAAGCCACAGAAGGATCACATGCTACTAAACCTATTAAATGTTATATTCCGTCTGTATACAGAGACCTTCCAAGACAAAAACTATTGGGAACTTTTCTCGTTTACTTGAAATGCCTACCCAAATCATAAAGGATCGCCTATTAATCCTGTTTGGAACAGTTTGGAGCTCTAAGATGACATTTTTTTATTTGGAGGACAGGATTTAATCGTTTTGTTGGTAGAATTTTTGATCCAGGTCCCTTTTTTCGGTCTTAAAAAACAAAAGATTATCTCCACGTGAAAAATTATAATAGTTTTTGAGTTCTTTTAAATCGCTTCATCTGTGACATTTCAACTGTAAATAAACTTGAAGGAAACCATACCTAGATCATTATGAATGACTCGACTCATAAAAGATCCTAACACTACTATTGTGGCCATTGATCTGTAGGTGTTCCTGTTAATGTTTGCTTAAACTTTCCTAACGTTTCCAGATTGCATGCTAAACTTGCACATTTGCTTCATGGATTTTCATCAATATTTAAGTATCTGAAATCTTCTTTATGTTATTTCTTACAAAACTGAGACTAATTATATGTCTTAAAATCTTAAAAAACCGTAATTTGACTTACCTGAAGGATATTGATTTTTTAAAACTACTTTTAGATGATGTATCTCGATTTTTTTTTAAATATATCGGATTTTTTTTATCAGAATAGAAGGATTGAACCATGATTGCGTTACTTTCAATTCAATGACACATATGATATTTTGCCAGAAAAATATTACATGCCAAATTTTAGAAATGTAATACTTCTGAACAACATCTATATATTATAAATTTTATTTTTATTTTACAATTTTGTTGAATTAAAAATTTATCCAGAATTAATATGTATAAAGAAAATTTCTCATTTGTTAACTTTCCTTACAAATATTAATTTAGTTACAAACATGTAATGATGAAAGTTACATCAATCTTCTCCCTCTATATTTATAGGTACATAATGATAAGTTATAACATCTTATTTGTGTTTTAGTTGTTATGGTGAGTGATTCTTCATTATAGGTAAGGTAACCAGTTGATTTGTTTAATTACATTCTCTTATTAAAGTACATTTCCAAATATCATCAATTTCTTTAACAGAATTTTTGTTAATTAAAAATAGATTTATATGTACTTGTTATATTCAAAAGATCACACATATATATTAGACCTTTCAAAAATATACTTTATTGAATGTTGATATAGTTTTGTAATTTCTCACATGAAAAAACATTTTTGGAAAACATTTTTTTTGAGCTTCTCACATGCTTTAAGATGTTAAATACTTATATCCCCAAATATGTTTTTTCTGATAATTTTGCCAAGTTTTTAGACAAAAAGTATAAGTAAAACACCCCATTGAATGTCAAAAAGTACATTAAACTAAAACAGAACCATTTTTGAAAACAAAAACCAATTTAAAAAAAAATTTAGTATCCAAGTATCAAAATTGAAAATTACAATGAAGATAAAGAGAAAGATCTAGGTGCGCGGACCGCAATACTAAAATTGTACACTGTATATTGTCAATATGTTTTTTCTTATATTTAACCATTTTTTGCGAAAAGGATATTAATATTCTCGAAATATTACACACTTATCTTGATTTCTTACTAACGAATAATTTTTCTTATACAAAAATTAGATTTTTTTGTACTTTTTAATGTATACAGTTTTTTTTTCTCCAAAACTGTTATTAGTATTATTTTATATATGAAGAGACAATATTAAATTATAAATCAGTTACTAGTACATATGCTCATAAAAGACGAAGAGTAACACTGAGGATTTGTTCGGGAAATGTTCAGTGTAAGTCCATGATAGACTGTGAGTGTAATTGAGGGTTGACATCGAATTAATTCTTGTTTATGTTTTGCTAGATGTGGAAAAATATTATTCTATATTTCCCTCCTCTCATAGCTGATCAACACAAATCTAATAAATGACAGACCTGCGCTTCTTCACCACATTTTTCAATATTTCATTTTTCCATTTTTCATAATTATTATGTCGCTTTTAGGTTTTTTATTTTACATACCGGTACCTCATATCTTAAAAGTCTCTACGTATATAAGTACAAAAACCGTAGAGGAGAGATGCATTATTTGCTTCAATTTCCTCTGTTATTCAGTTTTTAATAGTCATATTGAAATTTGAGATTTTTTGCAAACTTAATAACAAAATATTACTATTACAAAGTTATTTACAAGCTTTGAGGGTTAAGAAATAATTTATCAGAAAAAATTATTTTTATGAAACAGTAAAAATAAAAGTTTTCTGAAGAATCTTTTATTTAAAGAAGAAAATCTAACTTTCTTTAAGTTAAGATATCTTTATTTACAATAACAATTAACCAAACATAACATCATTAAGCTCTGATTAATAGAAATTAGATAGTTTGAACCTCACTAATGATTAAAAATAATGCAAATGTCAATGATTTAATTGGTCCAACGGATCAGAGATGTAGACTTTGACTCCAGATTTGCCATTCAACATGATCTAATAATTAAAAGCTTTCAGATTAATTTGGACTCAAAAGTTAAGAAACAAAACTTTATTGGATTTAAGATAACTTTAAAAAAAAATCTCACACTTGTTTCAATTTTTCCACAAGAAGGTATGTAGAAGGTATTCTTCATAACTCCTTATTACATTAGAATTTTAAATAAAATTGGACCAAAAAATGAATAATATAAATAACAATAATTATAAAATAAAAACAATTCGTTAAACAAAAAATAAGTTCCTCATTCCCTATCCTCCAAGAATATTTTATAAAAAATTAACAATATGAAAAACGCATACAAATAATAAAATTGTATTTTTGCATATGCGGATGACTAATTATATTTTCCCATTTTCATTCATATTAAGGCAATATCCTTAACCTTAAAATGTATTTAAATATATTGTTACATCGTATTACGATATTTCTTCCATATTCTATATTCAAATAAATAATTGCAAAGGAAATAATAACATATCTTCCTTAAAAAGTGCTTGTCTCTTGCCTAATTGATCCAACCAATCTGCATATTTTCATATGTTTTAGAGAATTGCCGAAAATATTAATGTGATTTTATTCAATATTATGTGTTGATAATTGGTATTAAGTAGTATTTGATACTTGTGTCAAGTATTTTTTATTCTTAAAGCCATTTGATTTGATGGCTTTATTTTATGTACTGTGTGTGTAAGTAAATTGTATCTCGCCAATTAGAGATATATAGTCCCATTATTATTAAAAAAGTTATTTGAAGTGTATTATCTTTCATAATCTGTATTATTAGTTGGCATGTGTCAACCTACTAAAAAAATACAGACAAAAGTAACGTATTGCAGATTTTATCATCGACCATATTATTGTAACGAATATTGTGAACGTTGGAAATTTCTCTATAATACTTTTCTGTAGGGAGAGGACCTTATTAAGAAAGCCTCTCTAGAGAGACAAAAAGCGGAAGACACACCAAGATTTTCACTAAAGACTTCATGATCTGTGGGGTCATTGAAATTAAATTAAGGATATAATTTTGTCTAATTCTTTATTGAGATTATACACGTAAGTATAAATATATATATACAAGTCTTAAACTAATATTATTAGAAATACTTGTTGGAATTGTGTTGCATTAATATGAATAAGGGTTTTAGCTTAAAATTCTACAACTTTCCAAACTTTAAATTGATGTATGGACAACAACCAAACATTCCCAATCGCAAAATTATATGAAAGAATCACATACTAAAAATTTCATAATATAATAATATTTCTCCCTGGATGAAGGATTTATATCTCTGAACAATTGTTTTTAAACTAGTCATGTATCCAGTTGAGTCGGACATATTGTATTTAATACTATCAATGGTCTGATCCCAGTAATCACCAACACAACTTTGTATATTTTTTAAAAAACCATACCTATCTGCAGAGGATAAATATATTGGTATCAGGGTTTCTTAACGAATTATATCTCAGTATTCTAATTAATTGGCAATAAAATCTCTTGACCTTAAAACAACAAAATGTATTGCCCTATTTCCGAGTTTTTAGTGTATATTCTTTGTCGGCAAGCAGAACAAAATTGTTGATTTTAAGATGTTGACGTTTTTCCCCTTTACATTAATATATCAACAAATTCAAGTAAAAAGGAAACAAAAGGGCACATGGAAAAAAGATTTAAAAAAATATTAGTTTGCTTTCACAACTCTACACAAACAATTTTTCAACACTAGAACGACGAGAGTACCATTTTTGAAAAACATTTGAAGTTCAATGAAATATTGTGAAAAACTTCTTCATTATATTTACTGTTTATTAAGCAACATAAATCAACCGACTTTTTTAGAGAATCATTGTTTGGCGGTAACGATAATAAAATTTGTATAAAGAAATATAATATTAAAAGAGTTCAGCCGTTTTTAAACAGAAAACATTTTTTATGAAGTCCAATGTCCGTCATCATTTTCAAGACATGCCATACTGATAAAACATTATCAGTTTTTCAACCCTTGATCAATAATATTATTATTATTGATCACATTGTAAAATGTACCATAGTTTAGGATCGTTCCAAACTTTAAATTGATGTATGAACACCTAGCAAATGAGAAACTCTAATTAATCACTATAATGTATAAGAGAGGAATTTTAGTCAAAAAGAAAAAATAAGGGATCGATTTCTTCTGTAATACTTTGCCTTGCGGCAGATATGAGGAGTTATTGAAATTTATACACTTTGATATTTGTTCAACAAGATCACAAATACGCCAAAGCAACAAGTTCGATCTTGATTTCAACTTTATGGGATCAATTAGTCGAAAATTGTAAGTGAACGTACATGTCAGGTAAAAATATTAACATCGATAATCAACCATTCACAAGGAAATCTCAACATCGATTTACTCAATATATGACTAATAAGCCAGAAAATTTGATTTTAAATTTTGGTTAGCAGTATTTTAGGAACTATGAATCATTCGTGCAAAGAAATAACTCCAGAACAAAAGGCTACCAAAAAACTGCTAAATTCAAGATTTTTAATTTGTAAATGGTAAAAGACAGACTAAAATATTTTTATTTTAAGCTATATTCACGAAAATATGAGTAAAAGTTTGAGATACACAAAAAATATTATTAAAATCAATTCAGAAATATTGTGAAACTAAGTATGGAGTTAATATTTTAGATCAACTTTATCAAACCCAAATATATTTTCATCAATGGCCTTTAATAGTTTTTAATAACATTTTGAATTTTACTTGTATAAATACTGTTATATTGTACAGAGGAGTAACGGGTAATATCTTACTTTTAATTTTAGCAACAACTGAAATTTAAAAATGTTAAAAAAAAGGGTATGATTTTTGATATCCACCATCGTTTAAGGGGGATTGTTACCATCCGTCGTTCTAGTGTTAACGTAATTTTCTTACAAGCCTTTGAATATCTTGTTTATAAATCAGCATATGCCAGCGAAATCATCATTTTTAAGTGCCAAAGTCCTAGATATCAATGACGTTTTTCAGATTTTTTAAGAGAAAACTGTTATTCTTCACTTTTTAACAGTTAACTTGCAGTGAGGCTTAGGTCATGAATAGTATTTATATTCTGATTTATTGTTTCAATTTCTAATTCCCTAAGATTTTTTTTTGTCCTTGAAAAAATACACTTTACATTCATTTTGTCTCCAATACCCACTGTTGATTTATAATCAAAAACTGGATGCCCGTGCCATATAATTATTTTTACTACTACCAAAGTCTGAGAAATAGACTCCAAAAAACTTTTTAATAGGTCAGAACTACGCATAATCTAAGAATTTAAATTTAAATTACACAGTCGATCATTCAAGATCTGCTGTATTAAGCATATCAATTAATTTTATTTTTTTGGTAAAACTCTATTCAAGAGTACCAATCGAGCATTTATATGTTTTGTACGTATTTTACGAGCTGCAACATAAATATGTAGGCTATAAATAAATATGCCCTCCTCTTTGATTGCCAATAATGGTAGAGCTGATGTCTTATATATGACTAAAGGAATAATGAATGTGTTATAAAACTCAATATGTATCTGAAGATTCAAAACTCGACAAAAACAGATGGTTTTATTTATAAAAACCCTAAGTATAACCAAATTTGAATACGATTCTTCATGACTTTATTAATCAATACCACATGCAACTCCACTGCATTCATTTTCTACAGCAATTTTTCTGCACTACTATATCTGAAATTGTAATACAATTAACAGTGTCAGATGCCATAGCTCGCCAAAATAGAGATCCATTTTTCAAAACTTCTTGCATCTTGTCTTGTAAGCCATCAGCTGCTTTGATATGCTTTCTATTCAATCTCTTGGAAGCTTCAAGAATACATTGCTTTAGAGTATTAGTTACCCTCTGTTCGGTAAGGGATACATTGAATTTCGCTTTCAATCTCTCCTGAGGTAGTTGTTTATATTTATCCTCCATTGGAATCTTGAATATAGGTGATGAAGAAGCGCTTCTAAATTGAAGTTCCAATATTGTATGGTCTAAAGATGGTTCCGGCCGATAATATGTCTAATTAAACTTAACTTAAATAAAACTGAGACGAAAGAGCCAAATTAATCCTTGAAACATTTTGAGACTCTCAGAATTTCATATTTTGACCATATAAGTAATAAGCTCCACCCTAATGTGCATTATGAATTATTCAATGTTTACAAAAATACTTCAAAATAGTACATTAAGCACTAATATGAAAATTGAGTTACAGTTCATAAACAATAAGAGCATGTCACATACACTATTATTCAATATTGCGTTTTAATGTACATTTGTATATTAGGGTGTGTCGTTATTAGAAGGATTGATCATTTTTTTTGAAAATTGAAAATGGGGTATCGTGACAAGTTGTGCATAGGAGTTATAAATAATTTTTGCGAAATATGAACTCAGAAATTCTTTAAACACATGTACTTTTTATAAATGTCTATATTTTCGTATAACTGATATTTACGGTTTAACAAGATCGCCCTATTTATATGTATTGATAATGATTAGTAATTATTATTGTGTTAAGAAAATTAAAATATATTGTGTAGCACCATAACTATCATTATAATAATATGCGGCATTTTAGCTGTATAAGCAGCAGTTGAGTTTGATTTTAAAGGTGAAATTCTAAATGTTTCATCTAAAAAAAACCCATTGATATGTGTTGTTGAAGTGAGGAACGTTTGTTTGCCGTCAAAAATAAAAAAAAACCCAAAAATGGATTGAAATAATGTAATATTAAATTAAACTATTTTCATTTTTGTTTTTGAGTTTTTATTAGTGCGTTTATAAAAATAAGATAACTGCTTTTATTTCAAATATACAAAAATCATTTTTTTTCAATCAATTTTCATAAATTGATAAGCTGTTTAAAAAAATATTACTCCTTCATAAACAAAATTGAATTGATCAAATTGGCTGTAGTCCAAGAATTTTAAAATGGTGCAATTTGATGAAATCAGATGATGGAACCTGGATTTATTTTGGAAATCCCACCTTTTTGAAGACCTTTTCAAAATCGACAATAAATAATTAATTGATCAACATATTATTCTTCTTTAAAAATAACTATAAATTTTAATTAAATATATTACTAAATCAAGTTTGCATCAACATGTGCCATACAACTGTCCCTCTCAAATCTTTAAACGAAAAGCAATTTCAAAAGAAACAAAAAATGAAAACCCGAAGATCTGTTTGTGTAGTGTCACCTGTATGATATGATTTGTAAAACTGTGTAACACAAAATTTTAAATGTATACTATTATTATGAAATAATATAAAACTTTTTTGATTTAGAAAACTTGTTTTATTGTCTTATAGAAAAAAAGGTTCCTATTGATGTATAAATATTTAATAGAAAATATAAATTTGATAAGTAGGACACACAATTTTTTTGTCAAAAAAGAATGATGCTTTAACCATTTTATTGTTATATGTGTAAAATACTAGTCAAGCTTATTTTTATTTAAAATGTCTGATCATAAAACTTAACGATGGAAAAAATGTTTCAGATATCCACAAAGCACGTATTATTAAAATTTTTAATGGATTGTGGAACAACAAAAATACGGTTAATCGTGCTGAAGTGAAAAAGCATTTAATTGTATTACAAATTTCTCAATAACATTATCGATTTATGAAATTCTGATTTTTGACTCACTCTAGTGATTAGATAAGTAAAATCTTTGACACTCTGACACAAAAATATCCACCTTGTCCGTCAAATAAGTAGCAGACAAATTTGTATATCTGTGTAAAAACATTTTGTTATGTTTGAGCAATGTAAACCCATAAATGAATAATCAATTAATCATATAACAATATCATGATAAGGATACTAAAGTAACCAAATAATGAATCAATATTACAAATAGGGTATTCAAATATTCTTGCAATAATTACTCATTCGCTATCAATTTTTAGGAGTAGGATTGTATCTATTTATAAGTATGCAATCCATATAATTATTCATGGTTAGATTTCTTTTAATAGATCTACACTATACAAGAGAATAAATAATATTATGAGATATAAACTTTATGTTGGTTCGTAAATAAAGTTATATTTGTTAGTAATTTATTGTAAGTTATTTATAGACAATCTTTATTTTTTATTGTGAATAAAAGTGACTATAATATTTAATTTTTTTCGTTTTAATGACACATTTTCTAACTTAAGGATACTCAGTTAGAATGTAGGAACCAAAATTTCAAAGTTTGTTTAAACGATCAAACAAATATTATTTGATTTGTCATTTCAAGAGACTGACATTTTCAGGAAAATTAAATGCAGAGAAATGCAATCGATGGACTAAAGTCTGAGACTGACTGAAGGATGAGAACTGAAATTAAATGTTTTGGGAAGTTTAATGTCTTTACAATATCTTTAATGATCCTCGACTCTATTAGTTCTTCTTGGAAATTAGCAATGGATCTCATACAGTTCTATTCGCCATTATTTTAATTGTTCAGCAATTATGGTACGGTGGTGTCCCTCTGGTTGTAAATGAGATTTTATCCTGAAAAAATCTAGGTTTAATTTTTTATTTATTCTCAGTTATTATATGTTGGATTACTTTTAGTTCATATTTACTTAACAAAACAATTATATATGATACTATTGCATACGATATAATAGTAAATTTAGTAAAAAAAAACAAGTATCTTACTATTTTTTCAAATCAATTATTGAAAATTTACAATGATATTTTTTGAAGCAATATTGCTTAATAAACTAACAAAAAGATGAATTAGAAGCCAAACAGACAAGGCAAGTTCTATTTTATTGATCGTGGAATGCACAATAAACATATCTTTACTGGTTTTATCGTAATGGTTAGGCCATTTTTTGAACATTAATTGTTGAGTTGTCCACATTTATGTTTATAAATTAATCTATACCAGTAACTATTGTTGCTTCATTCGAGTAGTGTCATTCCACCACTAATCGTTTTTTATTGTGTTATATGTTTTTTGAAATAATATTAATGTTACCTCAAAGGGGTTTAACCTCATAACAATGAGTATGTTTTAATGTTGGAATCTCTTTATCATTAATAGAATACAAATTTGAATCATCTATCAAATTATAATATCTTCTGCGTTTCCACTATCCACTTCATTAACTAGAGTACATATTTGTTTCGTGATACGACCCGTATTAATTTGAAAATGGATCTTTCAACAATATAAATTTGAACAAAATGTATTTAAACACAACACAGAAGAAAAATATGATATATTAGTTGGTAAATTCACAAAAAACATTTTTTTAGCATCCAGGAACACATCAGTGTCCTAAAAAATAAATATGAACCATTTTTTATTAAAACGTTTGAATTTAAAAATATTTTAAAATTGGAAATATCAAAATACATAAAAACATATATCGATCTCTAAATCACTTCCTTCAATAATAAATAAAAAATTGTTGTTTTTCAATGTAGAAAAATGATGATATTCAGTAACTTACAAAATATTGAAGACTCAATTTTGATAAATCACAATAAAATGTGAAATATATTTTGACGTCTAAGCTATCAAACAAAACTCGGTTAAAAACAAATTTACTACGCAATATTGAATATATGGTATTTGGTGTCCCCTGGGTGCAAAAAAGTTGTATATCAATACAAATACAATTTTTATAATCTGAAGTTTCCAATGTAAATTCATCCGCAAATTATTATTTTGTTTTTATACGTTTATTTTGGTGTCCATTGCATTTGGGATTCTGAATTTTTTCACCTATGTATGGATTTGAAAATTATTTGGTGGTACTTGTTTATGAGGTCGTAATTTTTTTTTTTTTAATTTATTTATGTTTTTATAAAAATATTCAATAAGTTGTACTTTAGTAATTATAAAGGAAATATATCTCAAATCCGACGTAAAAAATACTTCTTAGTTCGATTTTTGCTCAATGACTTGATCATAGATATAGGTCAATCACTTTTTCATCAATTAATCGTTTATTTTTTTATAAAAATATTAAATAACTAAGTTAGGCCCTAGTTTTGTAAACTAGAAAAAAATATTTTCGAAAATGAATTATAATTCAAGGATTAATAATTTAATGCGATTGATGAACTAAATTAATTTACTATTCTATTAGTAAAAATGATAGCTTCTTGAATACTTGCTAAAATTTGGAACGTTTTGGAAGAACCGATATCTGAGATGTGACCTATTTAAGCTTGATGTTAGGAATGTATACTTCTGTAGTGCTTAGTCGGTGTCTTGGATTATGAACAGCATCAATCTTAGGAAAGTGGTCGTAGTTCAAAATTCACAACACTTAAAATAGACTAATATCAATTTTCTAACAATTGATATTATTAATTAGGAGTATCAAAACTTTTAGGTGTAAAAAAAGCTAAAACGTTTGCATAGAAGTTCCAGTCTTGAGTGTAAACTTAATAAATCCTTAAATCTATAACAACAATTTTAAACAATGTGACATTAAATTATAAAGTATCAATTTGATATTTCTATTCATAAAAAAATTTGTAACCAAGAGATTTATTTTAACATAACCTCTAGCTTCTTCAATTTAAAAGGATGCATATAGTTGTGCAGCTGCAAATTTTGGGTACCCACTCTGTAATATAACCTTACTATCAATTCTAGTTATGAAAAATTGAAATATTGTTTAAAAATAATAAATATCTTGACAAAAACTGATGATGGCTAAAAGACTAAAAATACATTTTCATTATTTATCTTTCTATATATAAACACAATAATGATTAAAGTTACTTATTCATGTTGATATGATCTAAGCATAATACAATACAATAAACTTAAAATAGTATGTATATTTGAAGAATTAAAAAAAAAGAACATAAGCATCTTAATTTTTACCCAAAAATTTACTTTTTTACTTAATTCTGTTAAAAATACGGCAAATATTATGAAAATTATCCAATTTTTCAAAAACATCTTGAATATTACTTGAATATACTTTTAAATTATTTGGTTTATTATGTTTAGAGATATAGATGTTTAAGTTTCTTAGAAATGTTTAATAATATTTTTTTTATTCACCGTTTCTTGTATATGTGCAAAGCAATTACGTAAATAAACATTTTAGTTTATAGTTATTGCTTCGCATAAAACCTTTCTAAAATTTCTATCGAAGAGGCTAGTTAAAAAATAAAAATACAAAATAGCCTATTTCATGCAAGGAGTCTATTCTAGTGAGGGAAGTTATGTGTCGTCGATGTAAAATTAAAAAAAAATGAAGGACAACAATAATAATAAGACAAAAAAAAAACAACATCATTAATAAAAAACTTCCATAATTGTTACTTTATAAAAATAATTATAACCACAATAAATACCAGCATTTAAAAGTCCGGGTTAAAAAGTCCAAAGATTCTGAGGATTGACTTTAGTAGCTTCTTATGTTAGAGTGATACCAATGGATATAATTTCACTTCTTTGGCACCTAGGATGCAGGATGTGTCATCAACATTGGGGATTTTCAAAGAAAGGGTTGTATATCTAATAGCCATGAAATTGCTTTAAGTTCGTAAGGGTATATTAGCTCATAAAATGTAAGCTTTCCAATTATTAGTGTCGTAGAGTTTAATAGAGCCAAATTAATGGCTAAAGACTTGTGTGGACAATTCTTCTTCCTACGAGATAATCCGAAGAGTATTGAAGCTTTGATTAAATTAAAAGTTCAGTGTTGATGGTGAACGAAGTTTTGCATAATTTTGACGGCCCTGCAATCCACAAAGGCATGCAGAGTATTAAAAAATATTAAAATTACAAAATTTCTCGTAATATTTGCATGGTTTATAAAGTTTGATACAATAGAAGAGATCTGAAATTGTGAAGTAAATTGCCTACTATCCGAAATACACATAAGAGAAGATGAAATTTGATTCTCCATTTTTTTCCAAGTCCTAACGAATTTAAATAGTAATCACAAATAGATTGAGCTTCGTCTGTTGGTTTAATAAAAAGTAATTTTAAGATGTCAGTGTCTAGGAACATTAAATTCTTTGTCAGCCTTTTTAAAGGGAAGTGAAAAAGACAATTGCAAATTAGGTTTGCGTCTTTAGGTCGAGAAAGATTCAAATATTTTTTTTTCCAGGGCTTCTTCCTCTAATTTCTTTTGAGTGTTAAGATTCCTGAAGAAGACAGGCTTTTTAACTTTGCCTCGGATAATATCCAGGATAGAACCCCCATTGAATAAAGGAAAAGCTGACCAAATAATGAGTGGTGCTGTAGCCTATACTGGGGAGTGAGCAGCAGTGTTCTTGTTGGTCAGTTCAGTACCAATCATTAGCCTATAGTAGCAATCACTGGATGAAACATGTCTCCTCCATTCAACATGAAGTTTCCTGGTCATATCGATATGTATTTTCGGAATTATATTTATTAGAAGTGCAATTCCGCTTCCAATGAGTGATTTAGGCCTTTTTATGGGGGGGTCAAATAACTCTAGTGAAATAGCTTTAAAGCCACTATTGTTACATTTTCATCACCCTCATAGCAAATTAACGCAAAACAATGGCTTTGTATATAACTAAGGGAACTATTTGTGTGTTATATAGATCAATTCTTTCCTGAAAACTCAAATTTTTCCACTTGGCGAGGTTATGCTAAATATTGTAGATTTATAGAAACCTTATTGTTTAATTATGAATCAAATGTTGCAAATAAAATACTAATGTGTTTTATCTTTTGATTTAGAGTGATAACTTTAATTTAACCTGAAATAACTTTGGGATTCTAAATTTAATTTGTTTTACCATATCTAAAGTAATTAAATTGTTTGGTTTAAAGGCAAATTCTACAAAATGTCATGTAAAAAAAACCAGATAATACTACCAAGCTGTTGTAAATAGTTCCATTCCAATTTGATATTTTCTCATATTTCATGTTGAAATTAATTTTTGAATTAAAATTTGTGCCAAATCTATAGAATTTTTTACAAAGTTAAATTTAGTAAATTATTAAATGTACCATATGTAATATTAAAAGTTAAGTATGATATTTATATAGTATTACAGATAAACTGAATTCAAGAGTATGTGTTCTAATCTATCCTTATGGAATTGATTATTTTAGAGATTCTTATATTATATTTTATTTTTTGCTGTAGACAGAAAATAAATATAATAGTTTTCATAAAATTAGCCTTTTTTAAAAACTAATTATTGCAATAATAGGACTTGTTTAAAACTACTGAAATTTAAAATTCACCATAATTGTTATTATTGAACTACTCTGTCTTGAAAACTAACCAGTATCAGAAAAATTATTTCCTATACAATGAATAAGTAAATAGAGGTTTTTCAATTAAGACAATAAAAAAGTCATTTTTGGTTTTACAATATTATTTTAACGATATATCTACATTTATTGCTTATAATTTTGTGGTCAAACAAATAAAGCCTATGATAAAATAAGAATGTAGCTCAGTTACGTTGTAAAATTCATATTTAATTAGGTTTAATGGCATCATGCTATTAAGTATAATTACACAAGATTTAAGAAAGTATTATTTACTTTGAAGGTATTTAGGAAGATGACTATCATTGACTTAAGTAAGTTAAAATGAAGAGATAAACTCAAACATTGTTTATTTTATGGGTTAAGTAATCTTTTAGTTTGATTATGTGTTATGTCTTACTATTATATCACTAGTGAAAGGAACCAGAAACTAATGTAAAAATCTTCTTTTTTTTTAAAACTTAAAATACCACAAAACTGTTTTTACAATTGTATAACTATGATTCAAGTGAAGTATCTAAAGATTCATTAATTTATGTTAAACTTTTTTTACAGTTTGCTAAAAACTTTCTGAGAATGCAAAGGAACTGGATATAATTGAATATCTTTGATTTAAATACTGACCCTTGACATATCAAATTATATGTTATCTGCTATAATTCATGAAAAGTTAATAATTTAGTACCTTGAAAATGAAAACATAAAATTTTGTTTATTTTTTTAAATCCTCTTTCATTATAAAGGCAGTTGCAACATTTGACAAGTATAGCTTGAATGCATTTTTTTGTCAAAAAACAGTAATTAGTATAATTTAATAAAAAGTTCGATGTAAAATACACATATTAAGAACTTAGAGTCTGAAGGTGGGTTACTACATAAATAGGACTGGGCAAAATGTAGAGAAGAAAAACCGTTTCGAGATTTGAAAAGGAAAAACGGTTAGTCATATTTTTCTTTTTTTGTTCATTCTTTAATAGATTTTTGTAGTATTACATCTGTCTTGATGATGAATTACTTATTTTTAGCGTTATATAAAATAATAAAATAATTTAGAAAAAGACAGGGACAAGTTCGAAGCCCTTTGTAAGATTATTTAGGATATATTGGACAGAAAGGTGAAAAAGGTAGTTGTTTATAATCGATTGACCAATTCCCCATGGTATATTGTTACATCACATAACGGTTGGACCACAAATACGGATAGAATCAAGAAAGATACAATAATTTGTATCTGATCTAATGGAACTTATGACAGATATGCTGTTCTTCTTAAAAACATTATTTCACTTGTCAGGGTTACCATGTTGATTATTTCTTTTTTAAACCCAAAATAAACACAATTTCATCCTTATTTTTAACCATATGTAATGCGTTGGACTTGACATCTAACCAAGTACAAGGAAAGGTTGAGAACAAGACATATGGTGCAACTGATTAAAAATTTGTTTAAAAAAATCAGGTGCCTTTGATGCAAATATTCTGAAGGATAGAGTAGGAAGTGTTTCTGTATCATAAATATTATAAAGAACACTAAAGGAGTATTAAAATGAAAATAGTTAATATTTTCAATATGATAAATATTTTATTTAGTTTATGAACCTTAATATGAACTTCTATGTTTCTTTATAATATATCTATGAACATTGGGAGCTCTTCAATTTCTTCCCTTAAAGTTGCAAATATATGTTATACGATGGAAATCGACAACTTATATTTATCATTCTACCTGAGGCATTAGATTACTACTAAAGTGATAAATTGAACTATTATCATGCATATTTCTTATAGTAAATTAAAAACCTAGAACTAAAGAAACGATAATCTGTATATATATCGATACAAAATATAATTTAAGTATGTCTTTTATATGTGCCCACCGTTGGACCTACGAGGCTAAAGTTTTGCATGGGTACCTTTTTTGAATCTGGTCAGGCTAAAAGAAGGGTTCCGATTTTTTTAGAGAAGGGGGAGGTCAACGAAAGAGGGGCTTATGCTATACGTAATACACAAAAACCGGTTGTTTTTGGAGCTCAAGGAGACCAAATAACAGATTGAGTTGTAAATACAAATTGATTGTCATCTCAAAAATCACTATATAGATAACTAAGTTTTCTAAATTATTCGAAATCTGAAATATTTGTCTTTTTCTACATAATACTTCCTTTATTTTAATTTTTTTTCTTTAATAATTACAAATGAAACAATTTGTTATATTTCTTAATAATAAATAAAAATGGATTTAACAAACTATTAGCGACAATTGTAAATTTTACATGCAATTATATTTAACTTTTTATGTAGAAATAAATATTTTTATTAGAAGAATATAATATGCATTGCAGACAAAACTATCGAAAATGAGAGGCACATTATCTTTGATAGTCTAAAACCATCTTTTCTTGCTTTCCTATGCGAAAAAAGCAGCACAAGTACAAAAAATCAGGGATGGGATTAAAGTGTACAAGTTACATAATTATCCATGTATACTTAAATACAAACTCCACCTTATACATAGAATTTATATGGATTTGAAGAAAAAAAAGTAATTTCTGTGCAATATTGATAAAAAACACTAAAATATTTTAATAAATGAAATATTTTTTTCGTGTTAGAGACGAAGTAAAATGAAATTAACGAGGAAAAGACTTCAATTAAGGAGAAATGGATGGAATGTGAAAACTCTTTTGTACCTTAAAGTTGATTCAGTCGATTATTCCGTCTTTTTATAGAACTCATTATTTTGGTAAAACCCCAAAAAAAAACAAAAAAAAACACACTGTCTATTTAAAAAGCAAGGTTGAAGGAAGATGTTAAAGAGTTGAATAAAAACTTCAGCATATTAAATAATGATGATTTTCTAAAGTATCTTGAGTACAATTTAAAAAAATGTATAATCATAATAAAATCAATTGTAATAAAGGATTTTACTTAAAAACTGTTATTTTTTAAATATATCAAATTGATTTATATTATACAAAAACTAAAAATTAAACTGTATTTTACAATTTAAAAAATGTTGTTTTTTTTTCAGAAAGGATGAATTTTGACAGATTTTTTTAGTTCAACTTCTAATTTTCTTATGGAATATTTATTAAATAACAAAACTAATTTTGTATAATAATTTTTTGTTAAAAATTTTAACATAACTAACTTGTTTGGATGACTAAATTTGTAACAAATATGTTTAATATGAAGCTTATTGAAATTTGGGCTCATTTATTTCCCTACAAAATATATAAAATCTTTCCCTAATGGATTTTTAAATGACAAGCTCAACAGTTTTAAAAAGTTATTGTTTCTTACAATTTTCTTCAAAATAAAGATATTTCATTAATTATGTATTTTAGAAAAAAAATTCTGAGCCCAATAAAATTTTGAAAGTTGCATGTTAGGCAAAAATAATGTTGTCAAGTACAATTAATTTTTATACGTTAATTTTTTGATTTTTTATATATGAAAATTAATTTAAATATTTCGTTATTTAATGTGTACATGAGTTCGTTTAGCAAAATTTAAATTAAACACTTCTAAAATAGAAGTGTCTGTGCCACATTGAAAGACTTAATGCATGAATACAATTGATTGATTTTGGGACAATATTTCACTATTTAAAATATTTTCTTATATATTTAATAGTTTTTTATATTTGTGCACTTTACTTCATTTTCTATGCTTTGTGAGCTCTCAACTATAAAAAAAACAATAAATCTCTGGTCTGTATTTATGTTGGAGTAGAGTAGATGATTGTCGATTGCGAGAAAAGTTAAATTTATATGTAAATGTCGATTCATTGATCGGTGCATGCCTCATAAAATACCCTCTATGAACACTCAATGTGGCACATATTGCTATTTTCAAACTGGGATCCCCCCATACAACATATCCCACTACATGTCAGAGATGGGTGCGTATATATCCATAGTTGCAGTGAAAAATCTATTACACATATTTGAACAATTTTACCACTTTTTTCTTGCAGTGACTTAAAAGCAATAGGAGATAAAAGTACAATTTTCCGTTGACTTTCTTGGCTTAAGAATTTCACATTATTTTCCATATAAGGGCAAATAATTAAATAAGACTTTGAAAAAGCGGGGTGACAATGATCGCACTTCTTTAATTATAAACACACAATATCCAAATGTCAAAAAGAAAAAATAACTGTAAAGTAGTAAAGAAGATCTTTTGTCTTTGAACAAGGACAAAAGTCCATCAGTTCTACAGAATGTGCCAGATCAAATGCCGAATCTATTACTAATACAAATATATTCCCATAAGCGAGAACATCAAAAGAAGGACACTTACCCAATTGACAAGATGGTAAATGAAAAAAACACGGTTATTATCTATGATAGTATTAATCTTTCCCGACTTTCAAAAGAAGAATAGCTTTGACAGTTTGGAACAATTGGAGAAAGTTGATGATTTAATTGGGAAAAAACTAGAAAAAGTCTTGACTGAGGGCACTAAAGAAGACCCTCAAGACTACCTCAAAAGCCCAATAAGTCTCAAAAGACTGATATCTTCCTTTATTGAGAGTGAAGAGGTGTTTGATAATTTGTTTAGTGAGGAAATGTCACAGTATATTACGTCAACATAATCTAATTCCAAAGCCTAAAATATTACTGAAAAAAAATACACATCACAATATATTTATCAACCATTAGGAAGCTCAATGAAGGACCCCCTTGGGGCTAGCTAACAAAATGCTTTAAATATTATCATGGCTGCACTGCAGGACACTATCCCCGACAGAAGAAAAAAACAATAAATGCACAAAGTGCGAAGGGGAAATTTTCTGAGTCATTATTTTTTTTTTTTGTGTTAATTAAGGTTTCAGGTGACATCTCAAGCAATGTTCTAATACATGTGTTGTTTTTTCGTGCATTGCTTTGATTTGATCAAAATTGGACGAAAAATGAATGACAAAAAGCAAAAAAAGCAAAGGGCTTCGGATATTCCCGACGCAGATATTGATCCAAAAATAATTTCAAACATTGATGTGTTTGGCGTGAGGAAAGTGTGGAATATCAAGGTGTCCAAGGAGAATTCTAAAGGAGTCAAAAGGATGACAGGAATTGGTTTGTAATAAGATGAAACATTTCTTAAGTTCCTGGAGGCCCAGATCAAGGAAGATCCAACAGTTCCAATGCACTGCTTGGCTAACGAGTTCAATGTAGACGAACATCGGGAGCGCAGTTCATAATGACATCTGCCTTAAAATCTTTGTCATAACTCCAAGACATCTCATCACCAACAGGATGAAGGTATTAATGCTTGAGAGAAGCAAACAAATCCTTAATTACTTAAAGAATTATTTTTCGACTATAAAAATATTCTCAGGCCAGAAAATCTTTACAGTTGACCCAATTTTGAACCACAGAAATGATACATTTATAGTAGTATCAACTGAGAAAGTCCAAGTCACCTTCAGAACAAGACCATTTGTTTGGGAGTCGTGGCCTCTGATGTGAAGAAAATTGAACCCTTCTTCTTCAAGCCCAGTGAGAAAATTGGATCCTAGGTTGGCAATTTGAAGATTTCTTCAAGAAATTATAGTCATAAAGGCTTAAAATGACCATATTTTGTATAAAAATCAAAATTTGGTTCTTTGGAAGAGAAAACATTTTATATTTTTTGATAAGTTGTCCTGAAAGAATTATGTGCAAATTATGTGAATCCTGACGACTTCTAAATAGTTTTTATCGCCTAAAAAAGTAAAGAAAATTAAGGGATGATAGAACATAAGAGAGGCACATTAAGAAGGTAGAAGCTATTAAAAATATTCTGTCCTACATATCTCATGAAGAAATTTTAATGTATATCAATACTTAGAAAAATAAGTTTTAAATCTCCAAGTACCTCAGCTCTACCCATAAAATACTTTGGATTTGATACAAAGAATTATTGTTCATTATCACTCTTAACACATACCTATTTTAAATACTTACTGGAACATTAATTCAATGACTACTAACAATTATACCAATAATAAACTATAAAATTAAAATGAATTTGGGAAAAACAGGCTCGCTGATGATATTTCTCGAGGATTGTCCAAGACTAAATTATTGAATCTAATAAAAAAGGAATAAATTATGTCCCAATATTTTTAGACTTTGAAAAGGCACTTGATAGCGTCTCACACGAATTCATCCTGGAGCAACATAAAAAATATAAAACTCCTGTAAATTTAATAAATGCACTATGAGGTAAAACTCAAGTTACATAGACATACTTGGATGAAAATTTGTCATCAGGACAAGAGTAACATAGGGCAACATTCTGGCACAAACTCTATTCATCATTACGAAAAAAGTAAATATGAAGATGTCTAAACAATTAGCTTGATAAGAGGATTCAAGGATTAAGTCATAGAGCTCAAATGACTACTCTATGCTTGACTTAACATTATTCCTGTCAGGTTAACTATTGAATATTCACAAGTCGATGGGGGAATTTCTGAGAGTGATGGAAAAGTTAAAAATGTATCGAGTCTTTTGATTAATATTGAAATGTTAACCATCATTACATCAAGTGAGGAGTAAATTCAGTGTGATGAATCCAACTTCCAATACACGTCCTCATCTTAGCTATTAGGAATACATGTGTCATCCACAGAAGAGAAGAGCCTAAAAAAAAGAGTGAAGTTATAAGTAAAATCAAAATGGGTACGAAATATTGGCTGAAGATTAGACTCAATCTTTTTGACAAAGTAGTACATATTCTGCGACTTACAAATAAAAGAAAAAATTGAGGGTTTGTCAGTATTACACAATTAGTATGGAATGGGAAAAAACAACATACATACATATCGAAAGAAAGACTCGAGGCATCAATTATTGGTTGGGGTATTGGACTGTGGAATATCGAAACGCAGTGGTTGTCTTTAATTTCTCCGAGTTCAAGAAAATTAGAACAATCCATGATTTATGGACAAAAACGTATTTAGAACATCGGGCATCAATGATTTTATGATTAGATAGTTTAAAATATTACAGTTGGTTTAAGTTGTATATTTTTTGTTATTTTCAAGCAAAGGGCTTGAGGTACTAGATTGTTTTAATTATTTACTACTAGTCTTATTATTTTCTTTTTTATTACCAAGTACTTTGAGAGCAAGGGAGAGAAGTAAGGACATTATTTTATTGCACACTACTCATTAGTTATGTTTTACCGTAATTTTTACAAAAAAGATATCATTTTATTGAAAGTATATTTAATATTGTAATCATTGATTATTTAGACGAGAAGATCAACAAAAAAAATGATTATGTAATTGAATATTAATTGTCTTCTCATTTTCATATTCCTTGAGTAAAATTGAGGTGACAATGGAGTTGTCCCTGGTAAACTTGGATGGATATTATTATATTGAAGAGGATCTTCCTACAAGTTATTACCCTGAGTGAATGCCCTACTCATCTCAAAAGTATAGAACTCCAGTCAGAAGAGTTCATAGTATGCATGATGAAGAACTTAACTATCACCTAAACATTTTATATATTCCAATAGATTTACAAAATAACAAATATTTTTTGTATTCAAAATATTAATCATGATTTAAATATTCTAATAATAATTGTATTTAATTTTTCTAAAATTTTAACCATTCAAAATTTATGAATAATTAAAAAAAGTGTACGGTCGTAAAGTCATGGAATAAATAACAATAATGATATTTTTTATTATATCATAAATTCATTTACATAGTAAAAAAAACATCAAACATAACTTTTTACATAAAGGCAATTTTTAGTTGAGCAACGAGCAAAGTAGAACTTTGCCTCATTGCCTTCTGAAGCCTTCCCAATTGCCCGTATCGTTTGTTGTTGAGCCTTTAGATCAATTTTTGAAGGAGTAAAGAGTTAAAGAAGAATCATGAAATCATACTCTACGAATCCACAAAAAACGATACGGAAAAAAAAGGCATAGTTCTACTTTGACCATTGCTCCAAAAACAAAATCAACCTTATATTTTTTATTTTATAATGTAAAATTCATTGAATATTTAACGTATTGATAAATTGTTAATAACTATATTCCAAAAAAGTAAATCTTTTATTGATAAAATTCAATTTAACTTTTCGACATCCATATTTGCTCAATTTTGAAAATCTTGGAATATTATGTTTATATGACATATTAAACTTCTAATTTCAACATAGATACAAATATAAAACATGGCTGCAATGCCATATACTTGGAAATAATTTAAAATTAATAAACACAGTACAACAATCAATCTTCCGTAAACCAGAATTCTCTCAAACGGAAATTTCGTTAACCGGAAGAGACTCTCTTGCATTAAATTATTTAACTTCTTTTTTATATCAATCTTAATTCTGTTGAAAGGAAATTCCTTTTTTTGTATTCTGGAGAGTTTTTAGGTACACATTTGACATACGGAAATGAAGACTCGCCAGAAGAGTAATTTTAAGTACAGACATATTGATAGAACCACCACCTGATATGTATAAACAAAAAATAGCTAATTGTCTAGTTTGGCATCAACTAGTTAAGTCAGATAATGTGATACAACACCCCATGAGCTTGTTATTTTGTTTTATACATATTTATATGATGTGTATACATAAAGTTTATTTATAAAATCGATCAGAATTCAGAAAAAATTAGAGTTAGGCCTATGTGCAGTATCAGAAGAGTAATGAAATGAAGAGATTAGTAAAGAGGAGTCAGTGAATCCCCCATCCAGCAACTAAAGGATGGAGATGTTATTGAAAATATTGCTATATGCCAATGAGTCATGCAATATCCCTGAGGATCAAAGGGCTGACTTCCTCGAGCTAACAAACTGTATGATACCCAGAATCCCTCATAATAAACACAAAAGTTTAAATCAAAGCAAACCAGTATAGGCTCTTATCTTTCTACTGACCTTTGAAAATTATTAATAGTTTACCATTGCCAATTATTGGCACCTATATGTAATATAATTAATAAGCATTTAGGCATTTGTTAAGTAAATAAAGTAAAATGTAAAAGAATTGGAACATTTGTTTGTCAAAATATTTTTAGTTTCACAATTTCGAATTCCAACTAGCAGAAATACTCTAATCCAGAAAGTTCTTGAATGCAAATATGATTCCGTTTCAGATAATATTTACTGTACAACAAAAAGTTGATGAGTTATAGAGCCTTGTACTCAGAGATATTTCATAATCATATGCCTTGAGTAGAATTGATATAACTTGGAAACATTTGAGCTGAATATCGTATTCATTCGGGATGAGAAAGGAGCCTCAATCCATGTTTCCAAGGGATAACTCTACAGTTGTATCAATTGTACTCAAGACAAATGAGAATACTACTACAATTAATATTCAATTGAGTCATTAACTATACGACGAAGAATCCTCCATATCTTTAGACCCCAAGATAATATTTTTTTTTCCAATTCTGTAATGAAACCGAATTGGCTGTTATCATAGATTTTTATTATTCAGATCCCTCATTCGATATTATTTATTATTAATGAATATGAGAAGAACTTTTTCAGACCGATTTCTAACTTGTACATTGTATGTAATGACTTGGAACATGTTTCCTGTCGATAAACACGCTTCTCCTGTATTTCACAAAAAAACCATGTTTCGGATGAAAGCGGTATCTTTACCAACTACTTATTTAATTTGTTGATAGGTTGAACACCCATAAGGAAAAACTAAGATTGATAATTCGAAACACGTTCATAGACGGTATTTTTAGGTGCGCCTACCCATTAATTAATTGACATTAACTCAGTCATCTCATAATCTGACAATATTTTAAAACATTCGGAGGCTTTGTCTTCCACTATAAAACATCGTAATTTCCAAAACTAATATCAGTGTTTTGAGATCAATCAGTTACTTTTCAAAAAATACCGAATTTGGAATAGTCTAAAATCTTTCAAAGCTTGAAGGAAATTACACAATTAGACCCAAATTGTAGAAAGGTCACCATAAACCCAAGAGTGACATGGAAGGACATCATTGACGATTTGGACAAGATGAATGCCTATTTTCAAAAACTGTTGCAGGTATCGTTAAATAGTTTGGACCACAACTCGCCGTATATTTTTGGAGAGCTGGCTAAAAATAAATTAGTTCTTTCGAAAAAGGCTCAAGCAATCTGATTTGGTATACTTATCTCTAAGTCTTATGTGGCAAAAAGTTGATTTTGAATGAAAAAGTAGATAGAATGGAGATAGATGGTATATAGTTATTGTGGCTGATTCAAGATATATAGATATATATTGGAAAATCCCATGGGGATGATTCATCGACAATCAATATAGCAGAGAATATTGTACCGTATTTTTCGAAGAACTATATACTTATATTATATTATTTGGTCTTTAATGAGCATAAAAGAAGATCAATCCATTGTGCATATATTTAGATTTCTGAGTTTTTTGGTAATTTATGTTTATCTTTTTTGTTGGGACTTTTTCAATAATGTAATATAATAAAAAACTTTTAGAACGTTGTATTTTTTACTAGTAAGTTATTAGCATATTTCCGTCTCTGGGCACTAATTATAAAATACAATGTTTATTTAGAGTTTTTTATGAAAGGGAATTGCCCAATTTTTTATAATACCTTTTTGTATATTAAATATCTTTAAATAAATTCTTTTAAATAATAAGAAATATTTGGAGTTGTCCAAATTTGCTAAGTGAAGCTGACACTTTTTGGAACTCAATTTTGTGATAGGATTGGAGAAATCCTATTGAACTTTTGGATAAGTATCAACTTTTGGGTTTTGTTTCATTCAGAGGGATCTGGTACGTAATACCTTCTACAAGACATCATGAAAGCAGTATATTATATTGAGATATTAGGGATTAATATTAAGCCATACAGTAAAAAAAAATAGAATTATACTTTAATAGATGTTACACAAGAACAAAGTCATTTCAACCTCAGCATATTTTGAACTAAATAAAATTAAAGTCACAATATCCAAATCTTAACTTTATAACAATGACTCCAGTGAATCATAGGTTAAAGTCAATCGCATAAATTATTTTAATAAAGAAAATCAATTGAAATTTACAAAAAATATTTACAAAATTCAGTAAATTTGTGTCAAGACTTATCTATAGTACATATCAAAAATTTACATTAAGAGATTTTAATATATTTCCACATTTATTTTTTTTATATACTTTGAAATGTGGCAATCTTTTTTTAAGAATCATACACCGTACTTCATTAGCTTTAAATATTTTTTTAAATGCCTATTATCTACCTGTTTTGTAGGGAAAAATAATAATTAATTTCGAAAGCTTATTGAACTGAATATATATATTGATATTTTTTCATACACCAATTTGAAAGGAGAAATATATATTTTATATCTTTTCTTAGACTTTTATTAAGATTGAAATAGAGATCTGGTTCTGGGTATGTCATCCTTTAAAAAGAAATAATTTCAAAAATAATAAAAGCGTTTTTTTTATTATCTAAATATATTTTCAAACCATTTAAAGTGGATTTTCAAAACTACATAAAAATTGGTCACTTTATACCTTTTTTGGTACCCTTTATGTAAGTTTAAAATTACTTAAAATATAAAATTGCAGAAAACTTTGAGAATTTTTTTAACTTTCGTTCATGTAAGTAGTACGTGAAGGGGCATTGCAAATAAGGTAAGTTTCCACTCAGGAGTTATCATAAAGGTGGTCCTTGGAGGTTTTTATATTTTATCACTATAAAAAGTTAGAGAATCGTGGTCTATATTTCAAAAATTACCTCTTTTTAAACTTCTGCATCGAATGTCAAGAATACTAATTCCTGAATTAGGCTTAACCACTTTGTAATGTGAAGAAGTAAGCATGTCGCTAAATTTTGATGGATCCTTAGACTAAATTCATTAGTTCGTCTTTTGTGAAATTTTAAGTATTTTTTCGTTTAAGTTTTTTTAATCAAGTTTGTCCATTTTTTTATATATTAAAGCATAACAATACTAATACTTCACGCTATTTATGACATATTGAATAGATTTTGCAATTTCTAAGTCAATGTAGGATCTTTTTACGCTAGTAATAGGAGGCATACGACCCTCCAATAATTATAATATGTCTAAATAAGACGCATCACAATGAATAAAACAGTTATACTGAAGAATTTGAAGAATACTGCCTGAGGAAAAAAAAATTAATGGGGAAAACAGAAAAATAGAAAGTTTACTAATACAGTAAAAATCATTGATAAGTTTATTATACAATTATTTTAGTCATTGCTGAAAATAAATTTAAGAAATTATTTTTTATTTATTTTTCTGGATTAGTGATTCCAGATTCAAATCCATGGGAAAACGGTCTATACTGGGTAAAAACAACCTTACATTAATGAAACACCTACTAGTTCTTTTTTGATTTAATTACCATGAATACAAATATATACAATGTAGGTTAAATATTTTTTTTTTTTGGGATAAACACATATACAATATATTTTTTCTTCATTTGTCTTCATCTTTTGACTCCTTTTTAAATAAAAGAAGTTGAGTCTACACACATATAGGGAAATTTAAAAGTTACTAATAGTACTTCCTTTTCCGCAGGTAGTTTTTCAATGGTCAATAGTTATAATATGTTTGTATATAATATTTATTTTCTTATTGAAAAGTCAAAATTTAGAGACAGCAAAAATTGACCCAAGAGCGTATTTTGGTCTTCTTTGATTTTAAGATATAGACAGCAATACCGACTCCAAGCTATGAACTCTAGAGGAACAGAAAAATAAGTTTCTAACAGAAGCTCATTTATTTCATTTTTATAGCAATACAAAATCTTCTTATTTCATAAAATATTTTGAATTGCATAAAATTTAAGAAATACCAGAAACAGTTCAAATACTTTATTGTCATTTTGCTCAATTAACTAGCTCTTGATATACACTTATATGGGAAAAACAAGACAGAATACTAAATTGAATTATTACAAAAATATTAATCCTCCACATAGTTAATTTTTATAAATGTTCTGACAGGAAAATTAGAAAATGTATTGTCCCCCCCTCTCAATAATCTGCATTATAATCAGTAGGAAAAATATATTAATTATTCTTCAAATAAACATCCGTTTTTTTGGATGTTATAAAAAAGGGCTTATATTGCAACTGTACCGGTCTCTTCTAAAAAATAGATGTATCTAAAATTTGTTTTTATATTTGTATGTACACACATAATGTTGCATAACTTACTTAATATGCCTAATGGTTTTTTTTACTTATTAATTTCCTTACATATATGTAAGTTACAACCATTTTGGAGCCTAATGTCTATACTTTTGAATGAATGTAGTTGGTTCCATATACATACGAGTATACTAGTGTCTTCAATAGTGTGAAAATAAGGTAAGTTTTTTGTGTTTTATAATGTAATTTTGGTCCTTTTTAAGTTCATTTAGTTATGATACTTAGACAATGTAAGCACAGACCCAAACAAAAAGTTATAAATATGTTATTATTATTTAATGTTTCTATGTATCAAAGTGTTTCTTCCTTAACACCAAAAATGTAAATTATATATTTTTTGGCTTTGGATGTGAGTCTTCTTTTCCTCCTAAAAGTGTTCTAAATTTTAATAGGATTAACTCCTAGTCGCCTTGGATTAGTTGTAAACATTTATTTACAATTATTGAATAATAATTCGATTGTTTGGAATAATTATGCCGAAAGAGACTATCTACAGCTGAATTTGGACTTATTTGTGTTTCATTTTGTAAGAAAAGATGTAAGATACAATTGGTGAAAAAACCTGGTATTTTCTAAGTTTCAGTTTATGTATATATTTTTTAATAGGATAGCATAAGTCTGTAGGAGGCAAACTTAAATCGCTCCTTTACCACGGCCCCTCTGTAAATTCCATTTCAATACTTGTTATTGGTCATTTAAATAAGTCTCAATTTTTTAAGGACTCATTCATGGCATCATTTTATTAATATTTTCCTGAAGTATCTTAAAATACTAATGTAATTCATTTCGAAAAACTTTAAGCAGCTCTCTTGCATGATAATAGTTTGGAATTATAAATTAGTAAGGATTTACCCAAAAACTATTTCACACATTAGAAATTCATCGGCCATGTTCATATTAATTTTCAAGTAAATAATAAATATCGTTTAAGCTAGAATGGGATCCTAGGTACAGTGCAGACCTCTGCCTATAGTCATTTTTCCTAAATTGGATTATTACTATATAAAAATTATTTTTAAGCTTGCATATGGACACCAAGTTGAGCTCAGTGCTTGAATAAGTACAAAAATTATGATCGATTATGTATTTTAAAGTTTTGTACTACTATAACATTTGACGTCTTAAAATTAAAAGGTCATATATATCTTCGTACCCAGATTATATCAATATAGATTTTTATATTTTGCTGTAATCCTGGCAACCACCAGAACAACACAAAAAAAAAGCAAAAACATAATTAATACCAGTGGCAATAAGCTAAGCCTATAACAGTCGTCTTGTTTGCAATTTTGATTTACATTCCCCGGATGGATGGAGTAGCCCAAGGAGAACAATACACCTTCTATCAAGACAGTGCACCCTCAAACAAGGCCAAAAAAGTACAGGATGTCTTGGCCGTAAAATGTTTTCAATTTTAAAGAACGGATTTTTGGTCTGTAAATAATTCGGACCTAACTTATGCAATTACTATCTCCAAGGGAAGATCGAGATTGATGCCTGCGCAAGGTAATATTAATCTTTGGAGGCCCTAAAAAAGTCCATCAACCACAAGCTGGATCTACGAGAGGTCGCCCGGGCTGGCCAAAGCTTCCAGTCCCGTGTGGTAAAACAAATAAAAATAGGATTAATTTTATTATAATGATTTAATTTAGCTTTTTAAATTTAAAAAAATAATAATAGTTCTACTCCACCTATTCCGTTGGTCATAGACCTTTCATGATTTTTCGAATTTACCTGAAACACACTGTATTATTAGTTTTTATTAATTTATAACTTCTTGCAAAAGTAAAACATTATTTATAATTGTTCTGCTGTATTTCTAAAACAATAAAATTATAATTTAATGTTCCTTTCTTCATTTGGCTCTTCTTTCATAGATTATTGTAATCAAATTTGAAAATAATAACTTTATAGGTGCATGGAAAATAAGAAAGTCAATTAACTTCAATTTATGTTTGTAAAATAACCTCTGAAAATGGCATGCATTCATTTGAGCAACATTTATTTCAGTGAGGGTCATCTTAGCCTATTCATTTGAACAAATATTTATTTGGGAAACGTTCATTTCAGCAGCATTTTCATATTGTAAATATTATCAAATTAATTACGTCATTATTAAACGTCATATCTCATCACCCATCAGAGTGGTGCTCAAAATCAAAAGGAAGAAGTCTGGAAAAAGCAACTGAGGCTCTTGTCGGATTTCGTCTCTACTATCTAAGCTTATGTTGGGGGATGAATTTACAAAACATATTGAAAGTGATGGCCTTCAAACACTTCGATCGATGGGTCCTCTAGGAGTAGGATTTTTAAAAAAGTAAGTGCATTATCCGATCATTTTCGTTGTGCAATGTTACTAAATTAAACCTTTGATTTATGAGCTATTTTGACTTGAATTATGAGCTATTTTTTACTTGATTCAAAACTATATTACTTGTATTAAGTTATTTTTAGGAAAAGGCTTCACGAGAATTGGTAAGGGTCTTTTTGGGTGCTCTTTCATCACTCTGCTAGCTTCATTGAATCTAGAAATATTCATCATTCTTAAAGGAAGAAATAAACTATAGATAGTCTATTGAAGGCTCTGTTTTTCACCAATAAACACTACATTTGCCAATTTTTTAATATGATACGAATAACCAATTAAATATCCCTCTTTGGATGGCTATTTATGTAATCTTCATAAATTAACATATTTTTAAGTGTGTTATTCTGTTTCTTTAATTTATTTTAAGTATGACATAGAAATAAAGCATTTGTATATGTCCCACCAAAATACACTGCCAGATAATTTATTTATCCTTAGTTATGATAACTAACAATGGGCAGATAATTTTTTATTTATATTCGAGGTACTATATGTTTTTATTTCAAATTTATAAAAAAAGCCCAACACCCTTTGTCGTGAATTTCAATCTTCAATTCAAGAATATATCCTTGTACTTTGCAGCCAGTAGAACCCATTCTCAATTTTATATTGATTAGGTATTTAAATAAAGGAATGCATCATGCGCCTGTAAAACAGAACTTATATCTAAAATTATGGTGAATAGCTAACCAGATAATAAATGAATCATTTACGTTCCAAAATTTTAAGAGCTAATGAATTATACAAATTAGCACAGTTAACAAATTTCTTAAGGCTGTATTAATCTTTTTTACAGAGGGATTACTCATTAAGGGTCTTATAAATTTGAAAGAGACATGTGTTTAAAATATCATATCAAGTTTTGGCTAAAATACGATTTTTTTTATTTATCAAATGATGAATAATTGAATGACTTTCTATATTAGGTGCGTCCCAGGATTTTATTTTGGGGCCTTAGTTTTGTTGGAAAATATTTCAAACACTAAATTTTTGCCACCAGATCTATATTTGATGGAAGTACCTTTAATTTTTTAGAAAAGCAAGAACATTATTATCGCAAGCTGACATAAATGAATGTTATTTCTGATCATTTCGTCATAATGGTCCGAAATTGCACTAGTACCAGACTAGAACAAGCCAATTTTGAATTACTAATTGATTGAAATTTATCCAGTTTGTTTAATGCAGTTTATTCATTATTAAGTTACAACGATTTTAGCAGTCATCATTTGTCTCATAATTATACAATTATAAAAATGGAATTCCTCAAAAGCTGCCCAGGGGCTAATCGCCTTTGCCTTCAAGGCTATATCCATGGTTCCGATAGGAAAAACTTAAATAGTTTGAATTTGAGGTGTGTTGAAAATGGTTGTAAAGGCAGAGCTAAAACAGGACTAACCCCAGAAGAGGGAGAAAATTCCAAGTGTTATGTTGGAACGTAATCACATTCCTGCTCCTGAAAAAGTACGGGTAAAAAACTAAAATCAAACATTAAAAGTATATCTCTTTTCTCGGTAGAGCCTCCGAGAGGTCTTATAAGGAGGTGCTGTTAATTTAAAATTTAAATTTAGCCCAACCCATAAGACGAATAAGGAAAGATAACACTGCTCCTCCAACGCCAGAGTCTAGGTGTGGATTGCAAATCCCACCCAAGCATAGATTTTCAAACTACGCAGAATAAATTCTATTATTTGATTCTGGATAGATGAATGAAAATTGAATGATAATTTATTTAACTAAAAAGTGTTACATTGGTTTGTATATGGAACTTTTAAAGTTAGTCCGATTAAACTGGCAAACACATTTTTCCTGCTTGGGGTTTTTAAAGTGAATCTAACTTCAATTTGGCTGTTAATTTCAAATCTGTCATTAGTTTTTGCCTATTTTATTTGCGTATTGGCTGCTGATTTCAATGTGTCACTAGTTTTTGGTTATCACATAAGGTTTTTGAACTATAGGTTGATTAAAAGGTTTTATTTTATTTTTCAATACAAGACACCATAATCTAATTTTGTTTAAACATACAAAACTAAAAAAAATACAAAACATGAAAGTACAAACACATATTTGACAAAATTCAATATTATTACAAACATAGAATGTTATATCAAACTAGTAGATGCAGGAACAGTGTACTTTGTTTGAAGACAAACATATTAGTTCATTTTTGGGGTAAACTTACTTTTTAATGACGCTTTCTTAGGTAGAGCATCCCTCATCAAACTTCAGCAGTAATCAGCCATCATATGCGAGTCCCAACGACACTCATATCTGTCTTACATGACTTTAATGTCTTGTTGGAACCTCTCACCTTATTCGTCGCTAACATCTCCAAGTTTGTCTGGAAACATGTCCAGCTGACCGTGTAAGTAGTGCAGTTTGATGCTCATTCTGCACCCGAGCTCTTGTAGAGTAATGAGAAGTTCATTCACAATCTCTCGGTATTTGTTGTTTTTCTTGTTCCAAAAAACCCTGCACCACATTAGTAAATGCAGTCCACGCTCGAGAATCGACAGCGGTCATCCTCTCAATGAAATGTATGTCCCTGAGTAATGTTCAACCATTTTTGAATCCACACAGATTAACCACTGGTGATCGAGGTATTTCAATCGTTCAATTACTATTTTGATGTTTCCATACTCCTCCTTCATGGAGACTGAGTGTCCAATAGGGATTCATCCATATATGTTACCACTGCAAAGTAAACCACACTTTAAACTTCTTTTTGAGCTATCAATAAAGAGTCTCCACTCACTTGAATGATACGCAGATAATCCCATAGCCACAAGAAGCCCTTCAATGTCACTACAGTATACAAAATGATTGTCAGAATCAAAGAACTTACTCAGTTCTGCATCTCTGTTACGATAAAATATGACACTTGTGCCTGAGCAAGACTGTTTCACTCTTGCAGTTTGGAAGCCAACAACTCAGCAGATTGTTTAGGTAAATTCAAATCTCGAATCAAGTCATTCAATTCAGGTTAATTATATAGAAAAGGATGACCAAACAATGAACCCAATGCTGTGTAATTTAATTTGTATCTTCTTCATCATCATCATCGACTGAAGTATGTACTTCATCATCAATATCTGCTATCTTGGTGAAAACAGGTACAGTTATTTCGTCCGAACGAGGAACAGCCCATATTGCAGGGGAGATACTAGGGTATGTCACGTATCGTTTGTTCTTTTCATTGAATCCTTTAACATTTACACGGCAGAAGTAGTAATCACCTAGGTGGTTTGTTGGTTCTCTCCAAATCATCGGCTTAGCATTTTTTCCTTGAGACCATGATCTCAGAGTTTCGAGACAATTCGTGCATACTATGTTAGGTGCCCATTTTTTGTTTTGGTCTCCAAGCGGTACTTTAAAATAAGCAAGGTACACACTCTTAACAAAGTGAGTTTTGTTCCGTCTTTGAGGTGATAAAGTGAAGCATCCACAGATATAGCAGAATATATCTAGGTTGCAACAGCACTTTCTTCTCCGTGAGGATATAGACATGGCTAGCTTATGCACTTATACAGATGTTTTCGGATTTCGTAAACAGCTATGATGGTGATTAAAAAAAATATTTAATAAATAATCTCCAGTGTTTACTAAATCTAAATGAGAGCAACTGAATAAATAATATCCAATGAGAGTTTTGCTGGTATAGATTGGGTTTTATAAAGGATATATTGATTGCTAAAGGAAGAGCTGGCACACATCAAGATAACACGTTAAGTACTTGAGTCAAAGATAGAGAAAGATACATACATAACAGGAACATGTACTATCATTATAGGCTTTTTTATGTAAACATCCACAAATATTAAATATCACAAAAACTTGATATGATGTGGCAAATCTAAGCTTATATTCGGAAGCAGCTGCCCCTTTTCTATAAGAGTCCGTTGTCAAAGTCCATGCAAGAAAAAAAAATTAGTTGACCAGTGTTATATTTTGACATTTACTTAAGGTACACGTATTAGTCATGGACACAGTAAATCTATGTGTTTATACACTTCTTCCAAAAAAAACAAAAAAAACGTGATGCATACAGCAGATTTTTGGATGGATTAATGAGGAGCACATACGAAATTACATTGAATACCATCAGTGTATTAGCTGATTTTGAAATAAATGCGATATCTACAACTAAGGAGGTTAAGGAGTTGTTGGATGTTTTTTTCATTTGGGCCAGTCGTTGTGGAAGCAAGTTCAGAAGTAAAGGCTACGAGAAATTTATAATGAAAATGAGGCTATACGAATTAAAAATAAAGAGTCTTATTGCTTTGGCTGTCATACCTCCTGATAGAGTTATCAATGCTTTTGAGATCCTCACAGAAACCTTTCCTGAGGATCTCAGAGTCATTGCCAATTATAAAGAAGACAATTACACCGGTCGATATATAGGAAGAACTAGGAAAGAGCCACGATATCCACTATATGGAATATACGAACAGAAGATGGTTTGCCTAGAACAAATAACTCTGTAGAATCTTGCCATGGCTTTCCAGTCTTCCATGCAGTGCCAGCACCCTTTACTTTGAAAACTTCTCCAACCCTTCATTAAAGAAAATGGGTTACAAGTTGTTGTCTTTTAACAAATTATATCAGGATTAGTCCCTTAGCCCCCAAAAAAATATAAAAGAATAAATGAGGCACGAAATAATTTAATTCAAAATATTAATAATATACCATTTTTTGATTTTTTGCATGGATGTGCGCTGAATATAACAAGCAATATATACCTATTTTAAAATTTGAATTTATCTCAACTTATTTTAATATATAATACGACAAAATAACTTGGAAGTAAATATCAGGAGTTGTTGCCTACAAATGCAGGGGGTGGCGCGTCGTTGTGAACGGAAGTATGTCAAAAGATGGAAGACCAAACGCTTCAAATGATTATTATTATTGCAAAGATTCCTCTGCACACTAAAAAGGTCAAGAAGGGTACGTATAAAACGATAGATAAATAAAATTACTATATTGACAAGTTGCAACTAATACTAATATGTCACGATATACATATATTCAATTAAAAATACATAACATCATTATTATACCTTTAACCATTAAATGTTTTTTGTTGCACACATGAAACATACCAACCAAACCACTTTTTGATATAATATTTAAAAAGTATGTGTCAAACTAAAACAACCATGTTGGTAAGTGTGAGTAAATATTCGAATAAAATTGATGTTGCATCAGCACACGCACTAAATAGTTAATTAGTCAATAATAATAAAACTTTTTAGGGTTAAAGCATTTTTTATATCTTATTCAGAATCAGTGTGACAATTTATTTTATTCTATAATTCGTAACTTATTTAAAAACCAATCAACATATATATTAAAAAAAATCATCATTTGGCCTAATAATTTAACTATCGTCCCCAAACAATCAAAATTTCAAGAATCAAGACTATCTATTGTTTATATCTTCCTTCAATTAAGCTAGCAGAGTAACGAAAGAGCACCCAAAAAGACCTGTTTTAACTCTCGTGAATCCTTCTCCTAAGAATAACTTAATACAAGTAATATAGTATTGAATCAAGTCAAAAATAGCTCATAAATCAAAGATTTGTTTCAATAACATTGGACAACGAAAATAATCGGAAAATGCACATTCTTTTTTAAAGATCCTACTCCTAGAGGACCCATCAATCGAAGTGTTTGAATGCTACCCCACTCAAAATGTTTTGTAAATTCATCCCTCCACATAAGCTTACGGAGTTGAGACGAAATCTGATAAGAGCCTCAGATAATCCTTCAAGACTTCTCCCATTTGATTTTGAACACCACACTGGTGGGTGATGTGAGATGACGTTTAATAATAACGCAATATATTTATAATATATACTATATGAAAATGTCGCTCAAATGAACATTTCTCAAAAGAAGCTAGACCAAATGAATACTTGCTCAAATGAATGTTACAATGATGCCCCTCGCTGAGATAAATGTGGCCAAACGAACGGACACGCTGAAAAACATTTGAAAAATCATTGTTTGAGATTTTGTTATTTTACACAAAAAAACTCATTTACCACAACGCACACAAAATTAATGTAGGTTAATTAAACATAAATAACTTATGAATATAGTCTTCCTATATTTCTTTATCAAAAGGTTTATTACATTAGACTTACGAAGTAGAATGAGACTTATAGCTCTGCTTAAAAAACGATATATTTGCCGCATGCCTTCTAAATAATCAACTTATCATAATAAAATCTTATAAATATGTATGTAAAAATCAGACAAATATTGAAAAGAAAAGTTGATATTCAAGGTTTTTTGTTTTTTCTTGGCCATTAGGCGTACCTATTTTAAAAATAGTTAATTGAGAAATGTTCAAGTCAAGATACTTTTTATTGAAAAAAGGTAATATATAAAAATTAAATTGCCTAATTGAAAATTCGGATATGAAGTTTCACAATCGATAAAAAACCAGATATATCAATAGTTAAAGAGCTAATCTTTGCATGTAAAACTTGTTGGGTCTTGGAGATGATGGTGTAAATCATATTTTCTTCTTTCCAATGTAAAATACCATGTCACTGTCTTGTTATGGGCCATAAAAATTAAGATTTTCATCTAAAAGGCTTCCAATCTGCATATATAAGGGCTGCCCAGTCAAAAACAAAACATTTGCTTGTTTCATCCTTTATCTGGCAAAAATAACATAACCCTTGAATGTCAGTGAAATACTTTGCTTTCAATTCCAGTGAACCGGAGGGTATCTGATATTTTAGGCACTTCTCCGCTGAACATAACAACTAATTATTGAAAAGCACTTCCCGATAGGATAGTCTATTTTTCTTCTTGCTTAGTAATAAGGATCCCATCCTAAAAGGATCCCCTCCGGGAGTTTGCTTTAATTTCCTGGAGTAAATGGGTTTAAAAAAGATAACCGAAACCGTAATGGCACTGACGGTTTTGGAACAAATGCACAGTTCCCAAAAGCGGATTTGCACCGTTCAAACGTCATTTTATTTATTAGCTCGTGCGAACAAGCTGTTTTC